>NW_028296899.1:0-152500 GCF_055471065.1 Atractosteus spatula | reverse complement strand
TTACGTAATATTATTTTCTAGATTTCACGTTGTGAATATATGATTTGGGCAAACAGAGCCGCAAAGAAGTACATTATGGGTTGTTGTTGTTTTTTTTGCAGTTTTATCTAGAACAAGCGATGCTTAAATCTTTGTCTGATTCTTGTGAAACTATCCACACGACAGTTACAGTACCTAGGAGTTGACTTCAGTGATGTCACTGATGGGATGTTTCTAAAAATCCATCCTCTGTAAAACGTCTTCTCTAGTTGTCCTGCATATGTATTCGCTAATGAAGCTGTGTGTTCTGAGCCTGGATCTCTACATTTCTGTATGAACCAGCTTAGAGGGCTAAAGACAGCTTGTGTTTAAATTGAGTGTAAGGCAATTTATGCTTCTAAAGTCATGGTCAGCATTTATTATTGTACTGTGCTGTAAACTTGTTCTGTGCCTAGTCACATTATTTTATAGCGTTTTTATAGTGTTATCAAATCCGGTGGTGCTGTGTGTTAGTTTCCTGACTCCCATGTCACATGGTCTGTGATTGAAACCTGTGAAACCGGTTTAATTCGTCACAGCCAGCACTCCGGCAGAGAGGGGGTTGTACTCGTAAAGTAGAAGCAGGCGAGATTTCCAGCGAAAGACACCTCCCCCCCACCCTCATACGATTCGCATTGTAATTACACATTGTAATTGTATTACACATTGTACACATGCTTAAAAGAGAAGAGAGAAAACGCAAGCCTTCTTCAGGTGTGAGGGTCTTCTGCTCAGAATGAAACGCTAAAATGTAATGTAGGCTCTGAATGGGTTCAATTATGATTTGGGCTTGATTAAGGTCGCTGCCTTTCATCTAAAACCCTACTTGAATCCTTCGAAACTAAAAATCAGTGTTTGTGAGTTCTAAATAAAGAGGTATCCAGGTAACAGTGAAACGGGCGGACAGTCTGGGGAGATCGCCCGTTTTCCATGTAAATAGTTCACTGGTTCCGCACCCCTTGGTGTTTCTCTCGCTCTCTCTCGGGTCACCTGATCATTAGCTCAAAAGATTTCAGTGCTTTGTGTATATTCTAATGGTAGTGGGGGCAGGGTGTGTGCGAACAGGTTTGGTTGAAATTGCATTGGAGATCTATGTTCTTCACACCTGAAACATTTCCTCTGAAAGCATTTTCTTCGCAGTTTAACCGATCTTGTTACAGCATGTTACAGTTTACTATTATTAACCATATTAATTTTAAGTGCTTAATGCCATTTTTTGACCAGGCACGAATATTCTTAAGTCCATATCTTCGCAAGGGAATCAGTGCGAATTGCAATACTAATTAAATTAAAACTACTAACTACTAACTAATACTAATTAAAACAAACCAGAAACGTGTTGTTCTGTCTAATGACATTACAAGTGGAAAGATTACAGATTTTAATCGTCTTTAATTTTGTTACGTTATACATTTTAGAAACGTTTCATCCATACAAACACCACAAAACTATTTTCGATTGTATTTCTGAATAGTATGTTACACTTAGTTCACTGTTTTAAATACATCTAATTAAGAAAGTTAGGTGTTAGCATAAACTATTAGCAATCAATAATATTAAATTAAAGTTAAATACAAAACTAAAGAAAAAATAGGGTTAAATATAATTCAAAATATTTTGCTAACAATGTTAACTGTTTATGAATAATAAAATGTATTAACTAAGGAGTAGGATGGCACAGTTGTTAGTATGTTTTTTGTTTTGTTTCTTTTTCGTAAATACAACAGTAGTACCTGATGTCTGAAGTGGAAATCTAATAAGTAAATTGATTCTTAAAAATGTAGAGAGCTTTGAAAAAAATATATTGGTGCTTTTAGATAATATATTTCAAGGATGTAACTGCTGTGCTACAGTACGTGCAGAATTTTAGAAATCAGTTTGTCAACAAAGTACACTGTTTAGGTTAGTTTAGAAGACAATGTACCAAAACAATATATGCTGTCTGGGTCATTAGAATTAGCTGAAAGTAACTGATAAGCTTTGAATAACAAATCTAGTTTTTCTTCTCTCGCTCTATGATGTAATCTGTTTTCTCTTAGAGAAAGGGGAAGTTTTAGAAGGGACCAAGTGCTGAACTTTTTTACAGCGCAACGTCTTATAAAAACCCTGTTCTGCTTGTAACAAATTGAGTCTCTGGTTGCACTTTGCGAAGTGGTAGCAGGGCTCCCAATATTGCAATATTGAAATAAAGACCTTACTCAGGTGAGAACTCTCTCTTGTGGCTTCCTTGATAGTTATATTTCCATGACATGTCTCAGTGGCTTTCAAAATTAAATTATGCATGCAAACCTGTGAACTAGAAAGATAACTAAGATACCCATCCATTTATAATGGTGGCGAAGTGGTTAGCATTGCTATCTTGCAGTACTGGGGTCCTAGGATCAATTCCTGCCATCCTGTGTGTGGGGGTTTTACATGTTCTCTCTGGGTTACATGGTTTTTCTCCATATGTGTGATATGACTCCCTCTCGCACTCCGAAACATTCTGGTAAGTTAATTGGTTTATGGGAAAACTGGCCCTGGTGTGTGTGTGTTTGTGTCTGTCTGTCCTGTGATGGACTGGCGCTATGTCCAGGGTCCGTTGCTTACTGGGATAGGCTCCAAATCCTCTGTACTGGATAAAGAGATTAGAAATGGATGGAAGTAAAGGCACTGTGTGGATGGAACTATACACAGTGTTAGAAACCCACGATGAAATGGCAGCATCTCACTGAGAATAAAATATTTAATAGTGCTGGCTTAAGGAAACAGCCTTTCCACCTCTCTTGCACATCAGTATCCATACCTAGTTATTTAAACAAATTGCCTCTAATTATAAACATCTTAATATGCTGGCTCTGTGGATCCGCATCAGCTATGTTTGCCCATTCCTTCAATTCATGTGCATCCAACACACAGTTCAATGCCAGCAACTACACATAATCTAAAATACAATCCTTATTTCAGTATCTATGTAAACATATAGTCTGTTAACTTCATCATCTTCATCAAAAGTATGCCTAACCCCATTAGGAAGTGTTCTTGTTATAAGTGTATTCCTCAGCTTTCGCCAAATTATCTTCTTCTTGCCAACATCTCTAGTCTTTTATCCTGCAATAACTCAGCCAACACTTAAATCTCCAAAAGCTGCTTGTGTTAATTTCTTTAAATCACAAATATCATGTGTAAATACTGGCCATGTAATACTCTGCATTGTGGAATAATAGTTTATTTTAAAGGGAACTAGAGAAATCAAGAAAGGCTTTTTTTCTAGAATTAATAAATGCACATCCTGTTCACTGGTGAAATTAAATCCACACTGAGCAATCTTCAATATGTTCAGAATATGACAGCAAGAATCCTATCAGGGATGCATTACACCTGTTTTCAAGTCCTTGCACTGGTTACCTATCAGATTTCGAGTCAACTTCAAAATCCTTATCCTCCTTATACAGATGCAGCCATTCAAAGTGCGCGTTACAGACACGTACCGCAGGTGGCGTCGCTCAGTGTGACGCAAGATGACGCGTGGCACCGCAGTACGTGATTGGTTGACCAACAGGGGCACTCGTGGTTCGTTGGTTTGTCGTAGAAAGACTTACAGTACAGTAAACGTCTTTGCTGTGCCCGTTGTAGATATTGAATTTTACCACTGAAGGGAAATCTTAGTAGCTGAGCATAAAAAGAATAGGAGCATACTGTAACGCGTGTGAAGGCCATAAATGATATTAATTTTGGAACATAGACATACAGTATATAGCTTTTCTTGGTACTTTAAAGAAAAAAATACACACCAGTATTCCATTTCTCCCTAACGATTTTAAGCATCGAAGTATTTAACTAGCATGTGAAATAGCGTGTGAAAAAGTGGTAGTTTTAAGCTTTTCTGCTAATATAATATGGAATCGCGTATCTAAAGAATTTAATAACGGTATTCGTGTGCTGCGACAGGGCTGTGTAGGGCTGTTTCGCCTGCCTGTTCATGCGTGCTGTCTTGTAGCCGACTGGTCTAGGTGCGTGACTACCAGCGGGCAGGTTGTGTGTTCGAATCCAGCTGGTGCTAGACTTTTCTTTTAACAAACATTTCTTCGAAAAAATAGAATAGCGATATTATGGACAATCAATTGACTTTTATATTTCAAACTATCGCAACATGATCGATATTTGCGATATTTTGAACATATCTTCCCTTCTGACAGTGGCTCCTGCTTCTATTGTGTGTGTCTGTGCAACAGAGTAAATTTTTATAGAGAAATGGAGGCTGGACAGTATGCGTTACAATATAAACATTTATATTGATTTAAATCGTGTTCTGATTTAAATCGCAAACGCATGTTTAATTATATGTGTTTTTTAATCATAATCAGGCTAATGCAACATAAATTGATACAGTATCTTTGTCTTCTAAGTATCTTAATAAACTTTCAGCATAGCTTTCTACCCGTCAAGATTTATATTTCTTGGGATTTTGGGATCAAATGTGGAAGGATTAGATTATAATCGTTTTTATTTGTCAAATACGTGATTGTATTTCTGAATGTTATGTGACACCTACAGCAGTTCACTGCTTTAAATACATCGAATTAAGAAAGTTATGAGTAGCACTTTAGAACTTTTTTCTGAACCAGGGAAAATCTGATCATGTTTCTCTATAACAATAATAAAAAACTTTATTTTACATATCGCCTTTAAAAGTGGCATCTCAAAGCAATACAGTAGATCGAAAAACAGTTAAAAGGGACCAAATTAAATACCAGACAATCGCAAACGCGTTTTCAATAAAATTATTTTATTCATTCAGCAGTTTGTGAGAGGGACATCCAGCAGGGAGAGACACACACACCGGTTTTCATTGACAAAATTGTTTTTTTTCAATTCCTCTTGTCTAACAGGAATGTTTTGTTTGTGGACAGACTGTTAGACAAAAGGAAAAGACCGCCTCCTCCTATGAAGCATTAATCGCGTATCTAAGGAAAATTGCAGTATACCTTTGTTCATGCACATCATTATACAGTACAGTATCTCAATTTGTATTTCGATTAAAAAAAATCGTTTGCCCAGCCACTACTGTTGTTATTGTTTTTATCCTGTAAAGCGTTTCCTTTTTCTGCGTTTTCCATTTCCTTTTTCTGATCACTCGCTTTCTGGATACACATCTCACCTGTCCTGTTCTTTGTTTTCCTGGTTTGCTGATTATGCCTGCTGCGGTCCACTCCTACCCTCACACCTAAAGAATACTATTTTAAATTTCTTGGCGCAGTTCATTAACCCTTGTATGTGCTGTCCGCGCCGAAAATGCAATTAAAAAAAAGTCAAAAAACGCGCTCAAAATACAATTTATAGCTTAATAAGATACACTCCACAGGCAAATTTAATTGTGTGTTAGTTTCCTGACTCCCAGTATTTAAACTGCGACACTGATCATTCATCTCTAAATAAACTTTATTTTATATAGCGTTTTATGCGAATAGGTAATAAGATTGCTCATAAACCTAATCGCTTTTTCTACATAAACACAGCGTGATTGCTCTCTGAAAATGCTTTTCCTTTATTTTTAAAGTAGGCTCAGATTTCAACTATAGATCGTATTATTATAAACTTTCTTGGAAAAATGTATTTTATGTAAACCATGTTTGCTATTAATTCATTTAGGGCTAAAATACGTTCATTGTCTTCCAATCGAGTCGAGTTGACATTGGAAGCCTGCCACACCCGGACTGTTAAACCAACGCATTAGCACGTCAAAGCCCGTATTGGTATTGAGCCAGTATTGTCTTTAGTATTCCCCCCCTCTCCCCTCAATTCAATTCAATTCAAGGTGTTATATTTGCATGACAGATGGGTACAAGCAGTGTTGGGTATGTATGTTGTAATGCTTTCGGCAGACAGGCACTGTGTAAGAGCCGGCGCACCAGAGGAGCGCACTGAGGGAGCGTCTGCATTTATAACTTAGTTTTTAAAATTAGACAAGCAATATGAAGCATCTCCTTTTACGTTTAAGTCCCTTAAATACATTGAGCCAGCCACTACTGTTGTTATTGTAGTGGTTTGTCATCACTTAAGATTGCTTTTGATACCATCCTTACACAAAGCAGAAGGGAGATCTTAGTGCCTAAGCATAAAAAGAATAGGAGCATACTGCAACGCGTGTGAAGTCCATAAACGATATTAATTTTGGAACTTAAACATACAGTATATGGCTGGTCTCGGTACTTTAAAGAAAACATACACACCAGTATTCCATTTCTCCCTAAACATTTTAAGCATCGAAGTCTTTAACTAACGCGATACCGGAGTCAACAAGCATACTTTTAGAATTTGATTAAAAGGGAATATAATATGGAATCGCATATCTCAAGAAATTAATAACGATATAATTATATTCATGTTGCAAAAGAACTGCAACGGACATAAAAACTCCCTTGCTTTTAACAGAGCGTTCCATAATTTCTAACTACGAAAATGCCAGGTGAAAGGATTTGTAAACATATTTTGTTAAAGCGAGTCAGTTTTTTCCGCAACACATAAAAGACATTTTTCCAAGAAAGTTTAGCCTTTGTCACTAATGAAACCACTAAATAAAGACATAAATCTAGAAATCTTAAGATTTGTTTTATTTAATGTTGGTAGCAGGATGAACTGTCAGAGTGTATATTTTGTCGCAGAGTTGCTGCAAGATGTTAACAGTGAAAAAGGTATTTAGAAATGAGTTATTTCAAGATGAAAATTTTCAGAATAATTGCAAATCTAGCAGGATAGAGAAAGCACAGAAAACTGGCAGTTAGATTGATCAGACTAGTATGAAAAGTCATTTAGCAAAGGGAATGAGAAGAGTGACAAACTAGTATACTTTAGATCTTTTTAAATCTGATCATTTTTCCCTATAACAATAATAAAAAACTTTATTTGATATATCACCATTAAAGGTGGCATCTCAAAGCAATACAGTAGATGTAAAAACAGATAAAAGGACCACAGATTACAAAGTAAATGCATATAAGAAAGACAAGCAGTTAGAGGTGCTACCAAAATTAGAAAATGAAGCAGATACAGACACTAAGTCTTCTGAAAAGATTCTGAGGTTAGATTTAAACTGGCCCTGGTGTGTGTGTGTTTGTGTCTGTCTGTCCTGTGATGGACTGGCGCTATGTCCAGGGTGTATTCTGCCTTGTGTCCGTCGCTTACTGGGATAGGCTCCAAATCCTCTGTACTGGATAAAGAGATTAGAAATGGATGGAAGTAAAGGCACTGTGTGGATGGAACTATACACAGTGTTAGAAACCCACTATGAAATGGCAGCATCTCACTGAGAATAAAACATTTTATAGGGCTGGCTTAAGGAAACAGCCTTTCCACCTCTCTTGCACATCAGTATCCATACCTAGTTATTTAAACAAATTGCCTCTAATTATAAACATCTTAATATGCTGGCTCTGTGGATCCGCATCAGCTATGTTTGCCCATTCCTTCAATTCATGTGCATCCAACACACAGTTCAAAGCTAGCAACTACACAAAATCTAAAATATGAGCTCTACTTGCCACTTACAATACCAACAGTACCAGCTAACTTTAGTAGTGACATTTTCATGGATCTTTTTAACAATAAAATTTACAACATCAGACTTCAGACACAATTAAACAGGGCTCAAAAAAGTCTGGTACAAACATTTTCAGCATGGAATAAACCTTTACTTTATGGTATAAACCTTAAATGGATTCATATTCTCAATAAGATTTGGTGCTCAGTAACATGACTTAGAAAATGACAGAAGACATACGTATCATGCTTATCCTTCTATTTTTCATAATTGTAAACTCCTTAAGGCAGTTACATTTTCTCTGTTCTGACCTGGAGTTACAGAGAAATTTAAATTCTAATAAGAGATTTGTAATGAGGAAAGTCATACCAATCACTCATACCAGGATTTGCAATCACAATACAAATACTTTCTTTCTGTATGTGTTTATTTTGCAGTTTGAGTCTATGGCATTCCTTTGGGGGTCTATACTCCAAGGCATGACTTTTTTATGGGAACATGACATTTTTTTTAAAGTCTTTTAATGCAAGCTTCATATAAACCCTTAGCAGTGGTTACTGTCTGGAGCAGGTACTTGAATGGCACAGATTCATTGAAATGATTCAATTTCTTTTGAAAATATTTGGGATAATACATATTCCAGAAATCACAGCCGTTGAATTATCCAGAAATTAATTTCTCTCAGGGTGTATTTAACCCCTCATGGATGGCATTGTATGAAATGAGTTTGAAGTTCCCCATTTGCCTCTATTATGAGATGCTGTGGACACTATTTTATACATTTTAGGAGTGTCCATAGGAAGGTATGTTCTAGAAAGAGTGAACTTCTGTTTTGCCATTATTTTTAATAGGGGCGTTACATGTTTACACTTGGTGCTCCTACTAGAGGAGAGGATATGATTAATCTAGGCTTATCACAGAAACTGAAACACATCTGGTTGGTGAGTCTACTGTGGGTAAAATGTTACTGGTACCGCATGTTGTAAAGCTCGGTATTTTCTCTCTTGGCCTGACTTTTTTTAATGTCTGAGTGTTAGAATCCATGTTGTTGCTGGTAAGGGAATGGTAGGTGCTGTGATTGACACAGTCAAAGCCTTGTACAGAGATACCATTGTAGCTGTTTGACAGTATTTTAGATGCCCTTAGTTAAAAGCATGGGAGGAAGTACTGCCAAGGGAAGGGGGGGAGCAAGGATTTTTTCTTTGATTTTGTGAGGTTATTTTTTGTTATATTGTGTTTCAGAAAGCAAGAAAATAAGATTTACTGTATGATAAAAAGAGAAAGAGCTGGAGTAGATCCTCAGATCAGTTTGCTACCAGCAATCAAACAAAAAAATGGAAAGAATTGTCTCCTCCTGATTGGAACCTTTCTTACTGTCTTATTATAATTTATCAGGCTATCTTTTAATTTCCACTGAGAGAAGGAAGTCACTTGTCATGCAGCTATTTTATTCTTCATTGCACAATATGCTCTAAGTTAGCAAATGAAACATGAAATAAATCAAGAATACGATTAACATGAATGTATAAACATCCAAACTATACTTTATCACATTTAATTATTGGGTTAGCTTTTTATTGAGCCAAAATGTTATAAATGTGTGAACGTCTGTAAAATGGAAATATTTATATTTTTCTCTTTTCTGTTACCTGCCTGACAGCATTTTGTATCCCATTCAGTATATTACTGGAAAATATTAGACCCAACCTAAAGAATTCATGGGGGTAGTGGGACACAGTACTGCAACGAGTCTCCTAAAGGGACAGAGCTATTAGTACTTATGTGTTTGAGTCTGGAGAATATAGTAAACTCTAAACATTAAGGGAATGCATGGAATCGGAAAATATAAATTGCATAGTACACAAGACTTAACTGGTTTTATTCTAGGAAAGCAGACAAGACTGAGTCATGGGACTCAGAGGATCCAAGGCTAGACTGAGTATAATAGGCTTCGGGCTTCTATTGTGACATCTACTGTAAATTACAAAAATGTTAAAAGTAAACAAAATAAAGTAACTAGAATGTGGTCTGAAATCACCCCTTTAGACACCCCTTTTACTTCACTGGAGTCAGATATGAAAGGCAATAGTCTCCCGTTCTGTCTGCTGTGTGTTGCAGCAGAGGGACTCCCTGCAGCTGAAAGGGGCAGAGTAACTTGCATGCCCTCTAGTACAGTTTACACATGCACGACTTTAAAAGCTAGCAAGACAGGTTTCGATTCACATTAGCTGGCGAGCCTTGTTAAAAAACGAATGATAATGTAACATGCCACTGTTCATGAACAAAGTTATACTGAGATTTCCTAAGATACGTGATTAAAAAATAAATAAATAAAAATTTGAATCTCCTGCGGAACACATTCCATAAGAATCAGCGGTTTTACAGTATATATCGCCTTTAAAGGTGGCTTCTCAAAACGCTTTACGGGATAAAAACAACCAGAACAGCAGCAACAACAATATTGTATTTCGTTGCATTTTGAAAACCAAGTAATAACTTAACTATACAGTACGTGCAAACGTTTCGTATGTTGCTGTCGTGAATGCCTGCGTACCCATAAGTATTTTATTTGCCTTGAGTCTGTCTACACTATCTCTGTCCCACTACCCCCCTCTCTCCCTCAATTCAATTCAATTCAAGGTGTTTTATTTGCATGACAGATGGGTACAATTCTTGTTGGGAATGTATACTTTGATATTTACACCCGGCGCGGCACCGAGGGAGCGTCTGCATTTATAACTTGGTTTTTAAAATTAGTCAAGCAATATGAAGCATCTCCTTTAACTTTTAAGTCCCTTAATACATTGAGCACAGCTTTCTCACCATCCTTACACAAAGCAGAAACTGTCCGATGACTCACAGTACAAGTGGAAAGATTACAGATTTTAATCGTCTTTAATTTTGTCTTTAATTTTGCCTGTGGAGTGTATCTTATTAAGCTATAAATTGTATTTTGAGCGCGTTTTTTGACTTTTTTTTAATTGCATTTTCGGCGCGGACAGCACATACAAGGGTTAATGAACTGCGCCAAGAAATTTAAAATAGTATTCTTTAGGTGTGAGGGTAGGAGTGGACCGCAGCAGGCATAATCAGCAAACCAGGAAAACAAAGAACAGGACAGGTGAGATGTGTATCCAGAAAGCGAGTGATCAGAAAAAGGAAATGGAAAACGCAGAAAAAGGAAACGCTTTACAGGATAAAAACAATAACAACAGTAGTGGCTGGGCAAACGATTTTTTTTAATCGAAATACAAATTGAGATACTGTACTGTATAATGATGTGCATGAACAAAGGTATACTGCAATTTTCCTTAGATACGCGATTAATGCTTCGTAGGAGGAGGCGGTCTTTTCCTCTTGTCTAACAGTCTGTCCACAAACAAAACATTCCTGTTAGACAAGAGGAATTGAAAAAAAACAATTTTGTCAATGAAAACCGGTGTGTGTGTCTCTCCCTGCTGGATGTCCCTCTCACAAACTGCTGAATGAATAAAATAATTTTATTGAAAACGCGTTTGCGATTGTCTGGTATTTAATTTGGTCCCTTTTAACTGTTTTTCGATCTACTGTATTGCTTTGAGATGCCACTTTTAAAGGCGATATGTAAAATAAAGTTTTTTATTATTGTTATAGAGAAACATGATCAGATTTTTCCTGGTTCAGAAAAAAGTTCTAAAGTGCTACACATAACTTTCTTAATTCGATGTATTTAAAGCAGTGAACTACTGTAGGTGTCACATAACATTCAGAAATACAATCACGTATTTGACAAATAAAAACGATTATAATCTAATCCTTCCACATTTGATCCCAAAATCCCAAGAAATATAAATCTTGATGGGTAGAAAGCTATGCTGAAAGTTTATTAAGATACTTAGAAGACAAAGATACTGTATCAATTTATGTTGCATTTGCCTGATTATGATTAAAAAACACATATAATTAAACACGCGTTTGCGATTTAAATCAGAACACGATTTAAATCAATATAAATGTTTATATTGTAACGCATACTGTCCAGCCTCCATTTCTCTATAAAAATTTACTCTGTTGCACACACACACACAATAGAAGCAGGAACCACTGTCAGAAGGGAAGATATGTTCAAAATATCGCAAATATCGATCATGTTGCGATATTTTGAAATATAAAAGTCAATTGATTGTCCATAATATCGCTATTCTATTTTTTCGAAGAAATGTTTGTTAAAAGAAGAGTCTAGCACCAGCTGGATTCGAACACACAACTTGCCAGCTGGTAGTCACGCACCTAGACCAGTCGGCTACAAGATAGCACGCATGAACAGGTAGGCGAAACAGCCCTACACAGCCCTGTCGCAGCACACGAATACCGTTATTAAATTCTTTAGATACGCGATTCCATATTATATTAGCAGAAAAGCTTAAAACTACCACTTTTTCACACGCTATTTCACATGCTAGTTAAATACTTCGATGCTTAAAATCGTTAGGGAGAAATGGAATACTGGTGTGTATTTTTCCTTTAAAGTGCCGATTCCTGGAATCTGACTGGCTGACACCCCTCTGAAGTGGTTCCATAAAATCTGGTATACGGAAAAGAAAGCGTTGATAAATACAAGTGTCTTTTAATACACTCTTTGCTGTGCTCTTGAGGATCCTTGTGATATTTTAAGCTCTAGTTGAATGATAGGTGTCGCATTTTAAATCATTTTCGTAGTTAGAAATTATGAAACGCCCTGTTAAAAGCAAGGAAGTTTTTATGCCCATTGAAGTAAAACAAAATGCCTGACAAAGTATGGCTTGGACAGATTCCAAGTGCTTGTACAAATGTGCTAAAGAAATTATACTTTGAGTATACAGCTTGTCCAAAGTCATCCATTATTAATACTATTAGTAATATCTTCAGTAAAGGCTTTGATGCATAAATATTTCTGATAAAGGTAGGTTGTGTACTTTTGTCCAACTGAGCAATCTTGCTTTCATAAAATATACCAACATTTTAATGACTGATGATTAACATGCTGTAATACACAGTTCAAAATTAAAGGCTCAAATGCTGTACATGAGAGGTTAAGCTCCCCCTGGCGGTTTTACAAGGCGACGCCGGATAGTTAACCACGTGACACCACGTTAACTGCGTCATACTGCGTGATACTGCGACACGCCCACCGGGGTATGCCGCGAAATACCTCACTCATTTTGAATGGCTGCATCTGTATACTGTCCTACAACTGTTATTATTGATCACCGAATTATTGTACTTGACATGACTTCATTCAGCCTTTCCTGAACGTCTATGACAGGCAGAGAGAGTGCTGTTTCTGGTGCGATCTTTTGCAGCTGACATTTCACTGTTTTAAACGAACAAGAAATTAGATTGCTCATAAATCAGTTATTCTATATAAACACAGCGTAATTGCCCTCCGAAAATCCTCTTTTTCTTGTTCGTTTTAGAGACCTTGATCGAAACTGATTTTAGATGTCAGAAAGGATTTATTTTCTCTGTATTTCCTACATTGCTTTGTCGAGATTTTAACTTTATATCTAACTTTAAATCTAGGCTCAGATTTCAACTATAAATCGTACAGTAATTAATAGCAGTAAATACTGATGTTTTGCGCCCTCTTACCACAAAAATATATGTTTTGTAGTTGGGATTAACTTTATTTCGTACGCGTAGCTACTCCGATTCGGACACCGAACAGTTAAAGATGGCGGCAAATCAGACACCCAGAGAGGGGGCGTCTTCTCGCCTCCATAACTAAAATGCCAAATAGGAGTGGCTTAAGCGACATACACAGTCGTGTAACTGACAGTTTGAGGTAGCCTATCGTGTAAATTTCGCTTTGTTGCTGATAGGTTAAGCTTTCGAAACTCTGCCCCAAAGTCATGTGACTGATTTTTCGCCCTGTTTCGTTGGTTAAACGCAATGATCACAAGCACCACCATGGTAACTGGGATGTGTAGTTTTTAATTCCGTTTGAATTATAACTGTACGTACTGTCTTCATATTTGGCCAGGGCTTTAAAGAGAAGGTGCGCCAAAAAATTTCGGTGCCGTCGTCTCCGCTTTAAAGGTACCCCCGTGCTGGAAGAATTTGACCTCGGAACGTTTGCCCAGCGTAGTTATAGTGGACATAAAAACAAGAGTTCGCTGGCATTATATCCTAGAAGACACAGACCGGCACCAGACCGGTAAATGCTTGATGAACTAGGGATTGGACAGTTTCCAAGTGCTTGTACAATCGATGGAAATGTTCAAATAAATGTGCAAAAGAAATAAACAAAATAATCATTTATTTCTTTATCATATTAGCTAGCTAATATCCTCTCTTTGCTAGTTAGTGGCTGTGTTTCTGCGTTGGGTAGCAACGGGTGACTGTTCTCAGGCGGAAGATGTAAACAGCTTAATTTTCGTGTTAAATAATTTTTAAAAATTAAAATTCATTCTATACAGCAATCACATATTTGGGTACCGTTTCATACAACTTTCATGCTTAAAATGTTTAGGGAGAAATGGAAGACTGGTGTGTATTTTTTCTTTAAACTATCAAGACCAGCCATACACAGTACAGTTAATGTACATACAGTAATGTTTATGTTCCTAAATTAATATCGTTTATGACCTTCAGATGCGTTATGCTCCTCTTCTTTTTATGCTCAGCTACTAAAATTTCCCTTTAGTGGTAAAATTCCATATAAATATTCAAAACTAAGCAGATTGAAATGTGCACAGTAAAGACATTAGATGATTAAATCTTTTCACTACCAACCAATGCACCACGAGTGCCCCTGTCGGTCATTTTGGCCAGCCAATCACTTACCGCGGTGCCCTACGGTGCCCTGCGGGTTGGTTACTGTACCACGGGTTTTTACCGCTCATTTTGAATGGCTGCATCTGTAGGTTGTCTCTCGCAGTGTTCAGGAATTGCATTCCGAAACTGAGTCAGATCAAAAGTTGTAAGAAAAGCACCTATGGTGTCGGTTCGAACAGCTTTATTGATTCGATGTTAAAGGCCGGAAATGGGGCACAAGACACGCGACCGCAAAAAGCGTCGCCATCTGCTTCCAGCTGCAAAATGCCGTTTGCGGACGCTGAAGCATTTGAACTTGAACTTTATTGCCATATGTAACCGGTACTGGTACAATGGAATTCTTACTTACAGAAGGTCTCTCGATTGTAAAACAAGTGTAAAAAACAAGACAAAGTGCAAACAGTGCATCAAGACAATGTACAAACAAACAATAGACAATGTGCAAGTAAACATGTAGACATTTCTTTCCAAGGCAGCGGGTACAAGCGATCTCGCGTTTTAAAACCACCAGGAAAAGCAGAAAGGCACTTTTCCTTGCTTGCGCCAGCACACGACGACGTGAGGAGGACACCGTAGTCGGTAGGATTCGAACCTGCGCGGGGAGACCCCAATGGATTTCTAGTCCATCGTCTTAACCACACGGCCACGACTACAGTGAGCACCGCTGTTGCTGCGTTCTTGCTACAATCTCACATGGATCGCGAGGCGCTGGCGGAAACCTTTTTCAAAGTCGTTCTCCATTAAAAAAAAAACCTTTCCAAAATACAAGCCTTGCAGACAGACACGCCTCAGAGGACTTAAGGGTGGCTTCATGTGGGAATGATAAAGTCTCCCCGTCCGGACAGGAAAATGGCACTTTGTTAGACACAAAGAAACAATCAACAACAGACAAATGTCCACAAGCATTTAAGAAGCCGCACCATGTTCTTGCTACAATCTCACACGGATCGCGAGACGCCGGCGGAAATCTTTTTCAAAGTCGTTCTCCGTTAAAAAAAAAAACCTTTCCAAAATACAAACCTTGCAGACAGACACGCCTCAGAGGACTTAAGGGTGGCTTCATGTGGGAATGATAAAGTCTCCCCGTCCGGACAGGAAAATGGCACTTTGTTAGACACAAAAAAACAATCAACAACAGACAAATGTCTACAAGCATTTTAGAAGCCGCACTTGAAATAGCTCTTACATTCGTGTTAGATGCAGGAATCGCCTTTTTATTGACGCTCTTACGAACGCCATGGAAAGCAAAACAAAGCAAAGCAGAGCAGAACAAAACGAACAAAATAAAACCCTCAAATCCTGCACTTGAATATAATGCCGTTACGTGCCGAAGCGGTATTGGACGTCATCCTAGCACTGCAACCCGGGGCGTACGGTATATGGGAACGAGCACACGTCACGAATTGTCTCTAATAACTCCCTGCACTGTAAGGCGCCTTGAAGCGTGCACACTCAACATTCATCTTTGCGCATCTGTGAAAGGTAAACTCTTGAGCAAACTCTGAACCAGACACTCAAACTCCAGCTAGCATTAGGGGTAGCATTCCCACGCTACTTGAACACTTTGTTTACGCTCAGTGCTGGATTTTGGGAACTTTAGGACGAGTGGGACTTTTCTCCTATCTGTCAATTCGTTTTGTTTTGGAGACTCTTGGCTGTCTGTGTTGTATAGTGCAGCGTGAAGAAAACGTTTTCGAAAACTGTGCCGGCTCAAAAGTTGTAAGAAATCCTCTCCAGCTCTTTTAAGTCTCTTCAGTTTTGTCATTTAAAGTGAAACTAGATGTATAACTGGAGCCTCACTTATGCAAATGGTGAGGCTCCAGTTCGACATCTAGTTTTACTTTATATGACAGAAGTACGTCAGACTGCGCCGGACTGGGGGATCACTTCCGGTTATTTTTACCATCTTAAATATTTGAAATCCTCCCCTATGCAATTGTGACACTTCATCTTGGCTCCACCTAGGACACTCTTCAATCTTCCATCACTTCTCTCTTCTCCCGCAACACTCTCGTCTGTCGGCAGTATGTGGCGTCTTTGCATTACCACCAATCTCACCACAGCAAGAAAGCAACGGGTTTTGGCAAGAGAGGAGGAGACTGAGAGGTATGTCTTAACACCGATACTACAGTGCTTAAGTACTGCTCACGTATATGTTTCTAGGTTTATATTATGCATTTCATACGGTCAAATTACTTTTGAGCAACTAATAAGAAGCGCGAAACGGTATGCGTTTTAGTTTCGTTTTGTGCTGGGACCCGTGGATTGATTAGAGATATCAAGTACATACAAGTCATTTTTTAAATGTTGTAGTTCGTCTTGAAAAAATGTTACGAGTACATCATCTATCAACAATTACACAGGTTCTGTTTCCATATTGCGGACTTTGGTTACGTAATATTATTTTCTAGATTTCACGTTGTGAATATATGATTTGGGCAAACAGAGCCGCAAAGAAGTACATTATGGGTTGTTGTTGTTTTTTTTGCAGTTTTATCTAGAACAAGCGATGCTTAAACCTTTGTCTGATTCTTGTGAAACTATCCACACGACAGTTACAGTACCTAGGAGTTGACTTCAGTGATGTCACTGATGGGATGTTTCTAAAAATCCATCCTCTGTAAAACGTCTTCTCTAGTTGTCCTGCATATGTATTCGCTAATGAAGCTGTGTGTTCTGAGCCTGGATCTCTACATTTCTGTATGAACCAGCTTAGAGGGCTAAAGACAGCTTGTGTTTAAATTGAGTGTAAGGCAATTTATGCTTCTAAAGTCATGGTCAGCATTTATTATTGTACTGTGCTGTAAACTTGTTCTGTGCCTAGTCACATTATTTTATAGCGTTTTTATAGTGTTATCAAATCCGGTGGCGCTGTGTGTTAGTTTCCTGACTCCCATGTCACATGGTCTGTGATTGAAACCTGTGAAACCGGTTTAATTCGTCACAGCCAGCACTCCGGCAGAGAGGGGGTTGTGTTCGTAAAGTAGAAGCAGGCGAGATTTCCAGCGAAAGACACCTCCCCCCCACCCTCATACGATTCGCATTGTAATTACACATTGTAATTGTATTACACATTGTACACATGCTTAAAAGAGAAGAGAGAAAACGCAAGCCTTCTTCAGGTGTGAGGGTCTTCTGCTCAGAATGAAACGCTAAAATGTAATGTAGGCTCTGAATGGGTTCAATTATGATTTGGGCTTGATTAAGGTCGCTGCCTTTCATCTAAAACCCTACTTGAATCCTTTGAAACTAAAAATCAGCGTTAGTGAGTTCTAAATAAAGAGGTATCCAGGTAACAGTGAAACGGGCGACAGTCTGGGGAGATCGCCCGTTTTCCATGTAAATAGTTCCCTGGTTCCGCACCCCTTGGTGTTTCTCTCGCTCTCTCTCGGGTCACCTGATCATTAGCTCGAAAGATTTCAGTGCTTTGTGTATATTCTAATGGTAGTGGGGGCAGGGTGTGTGGGAACAGGTTTGGTTGAAATTGCATTGGAGATCTATGTTCTTCACACCTGAAACATTTTCTCTGAAAGCATTTTCTTCGCAGTTTAACCGATCTTGTTACAGCATGTTACAGTTTACTATTATTAACCATATTAATTTTAAGTGCTTAATGCCATTTTTTGACCAGGCACGAATATTCTTAAGTCCATATCTTCGCAAGGGAATCAGTGCGAATTGTAATACTAATTAAATTAAAACTACTAACTACTAACTAATACTAATTAAAACAAACCAGAAACGTGTTGTTCTGTCTAATGACATTACAAGTGGAAAGATTACAGATTTTAATCGTCTTTAATTTTGTTACGTTATACATTTTAGAAACGTTTCATCCATACAAACACCACAAAACTATTTTCGATTGTATTTCTGAATAGTACAGATGCAGCCATTCAAAATGCGTGAGGTATTTCGCGGCATACCCCGGTGGGCGTGTCACAGTATCACGCGGTATGACGCAGTTAACGTGGTGTCACGTGGTTAACTATCCGGCGTCGCCTTGTAAAACCGCCAGGGGGAGCTTAACCTCTCATGTACAGCATTTGAGCCTTTAATTTTGAACTGTGTATTACAGCATGTTAATCATCAGTCATTAAAATGTTGGTATATTTTATGAAAGCAAGATTGCTCAGTTGGACAAAAGTACACAACCTACCTTTATCAGAAATATCAAAGCCTTTACTGAAAATATTACTAATAGTATTAATAATGGATGACTTTGGACAAGCTGTATACTCAAAGTATAATTTCTTTAGCACATTTGTACAAGCACTTGGAATCTGTCCAAGCCATACTTTGTCAGGCATTTTGTTTTACTTCAACGGGCATAAAAACTTCCTTGCTTTTAACAGGGCGTTTCATAATTTCTAGCTACGAAAATGATTTAAAATGCGACACCTATCATTCAACTAGAGCTTAAAATATCACAAGGAAAAATACACACCGGTATTCCATTTCTCCCTAAACATTGTAAGCTTCGAAGTCTTTAACTAACGTGATACCGGAGTCAACAAGCATACTTTTAGAATTTGATTAAAAGGGAATATAATATGGAATCGCGTATCTCAAGAATTTAATAACGGTATGATTACATCCGTGTACTGCGGCAGGGCTGTGTAGGGCTGTTTCGCCTGCCTGATCATGCAAGCTCTCTTGTAGCCTACTGGTCTAGGTGCGTGACTACCAACTGGCAGGTTGTGTGTTCAAATCCAGCTGGTGCTGGACTTTTATTTTAACAAACATTTCTTCGAAAAAATAGGTAAGCGATATTATGGACAATCAGTTGACTTTTATATTTCAAAATATCGCAACATGATCGATATTTGCGATATTTTGAACATATCTTCCCTTCTGACAGCGGTTCCTGCTTCTATTGTGTGTGTGTGTGTGCAACAGTAAATTTTTATAGAGAAATGGAGGCTGGACAGTATGCGTTACAATATAAACATTTATATTGATTTTAATCGTGTTCTGATTTAAATCGCAAACGCGTGTTTAATTATGTGTTTTTAATCATAATCAGGCTAATGCATTTCTACATTTTCTGTATGAACCAGCTTAGAGGTTCATACAGAAAGACAGCTTGTGTTTAAATTGAGTGTAAGGTAATTTATGCTTCTAAAGTCATGGTCAGTATTGTTGTACTGTGCTGTACTGTGTCACATTATTTTATAGCGTTTTTATTGCGTTATTAAATCCGGTGGCGCTGTGTTAGTGTCCTGACTCACATTATTTAAACTACCACACTGATCATTCATCTCTAAATAAACTTTATTTTATATAGCGTTTTAAGCGATTAGGTAATTAGATTGCTCATAAACCTAATCGCTTTTTCTACATAAACACAGTGTGATTGCTCTCTGAAAATGCTTTTCCTTTATTTTTAAAGTAGGCTCAGATCGTATTATTATAAACTTTCTTGGAAAAATGTATTTTATGTAAACCATGTTTGCTATTAATTCATTTAGGGCTAAAATACGTTCATTGTCTTCCAATCGAGTCGAGTTGACATTGGAAGCCTGCCACACCCGGACTGTTAAACCAACGCATTAGCACGTCAAAGCCCATTGAGCCAGTATTGGCTTTAGTATCCCCCCCTTCTCCCCTCAATTCAATTCAATTCAAGGTGTTTTATTTGCATGACAGATGGGTACAAGCAGTGTTGGGTATGTTTATTGTAACGCTTACAGCAGACAGGCACTGTGTAGGAGCCGACGCACCAGAGCAGCGCCTGCATTTATAACTTAGTTTTTAAAATTAGTCAAGCAATACGAAGCATCTCCTTTTACTTAGTGCCTGAGCATACTGCAACGCGTGTGAAGCCCATAAACGATATTAATTTTGGAACTTAAACATACAGTATATGGCTGGTCTCGGTACTTTAAAGAAAACATACACACCAGTATTCCATTTCTCCCTAAACATTTTAAGCATCGAAGTCTTTAACTAACGCGATACTGGAGTCAACAAGCATACTTTTAGAATTTGATTAAAAGGGAATATAATATGGAATCGCGTATCTCCAGAATTTAAAGACCAGACAATCGCAAACTCGTTTTCAATAAAATTATTTTATTCATTCAGCAGTTTGTGAGAGGGACATCCAGCAGGGAGAGACACACACACCGGTTTTCATTGACAACATTGTTTTTTTTTCAATTCCTCTTGTCTAACAGGAATGTTTTGTTTGTGGACAGACTGTTAGACAAGAGGAAAAGACCGCCTCCTCCTACGAAGCATTTCGTTGATCCGATCACGAATTCTTTTCCAGTCGTACGCAGCAAGGGTTGAGAATCTCCGATTCACCATCGTACTAATGGTTTCCCGGAGATTGCAAGGCAAGGCACTTTTGCCTCTGGACCCATCGAAATTTACAGACGTGGTCCACCCCCAGTAAATTTCAAAAGTCACAAGATTTCGAAACACGAGGGCGGCGTAGCGGTCGGCTCTTGCTTTCCCGTCTATGCCGATGCACTGCAAGTACAACCCCCCCTCCATCTCCTGGGTGATGGGTAGCAGTTGGACATCTGGGAGAATTATTCGTCCCACTGGCATCTGTGAATTCCGCTGTGCTTCCTGGGGGGAGATAGCCGGCGGGGACAGCATCAACAGAGTCCTGCGCGGTGGTGAACTGAGAGGCCGGGATGGAGTGTCCTGAGGCGGTGTGTGCTCTGCGGGGGGCAGAGCTTCCGCCAGGCATTGCAACCTGCGCGGCGGGGAGAGGCACTTTTCAGGAGACAGCTGCTCAACTGTTTGACTGCTGGAACATACTGTCTCCTTCCTCTGCATTTTCAGGAGTGTCTCTAGCCTCCCAGTCCTCCCCAGTAATGCATCGTACTGCTCCCGCTGCTGCCGAAATGTCTCCATACAGGTGCTGCTTCTACAGGTTGGCACCCTGGCCAGTGGCCGAGAGCAGAGACCCACGGCCTGTGGCAAAATAACATAAGTCATGTAAGAAATAAAGTCACACAGTAGTATTCATCAGTCGCGGAACAGAAGTCAAAATAAACTTTTCTTTTTTTCCGTCTTACCGCTTTCTTTTTTACTGTCCTTGTGGTAGATCGTTTCGCCCGTGCGGTGTTTTCTTGAAGAACAGGCTACGAAGAAATAATTATAATTGAATTTAAAATTCAAAACGGCAATAATACCTTGTAATATGCGCTGTAATCGCGTATTTCAGATGAAGTCTGCTGTATTTGCTTACCCTTCGCTCTTTGGAAGCTGGGGCGGCAGAAGCACCTCGTCTCTTCCCGTAAAAGGTCTTGGTCTCCATACTGTACTATGGTCGCTGTAGTGCAGGTTCGCAGTTTTTTTTTTTGCGATGGGAGCTCACCCAATCCCTTGGTGTCTTTTATGCTATATTCACCTCTACGGCTAGAGTGTGTTCATTGTCTTCCAATGAAAGGCGGGTGCCTTTTGCCGAAGTCGGGAGACATTGGGGGCTTGCCACACCCGGACTGTTAAACCAACGCATTAGCACGTCAAAGCGCATTGAGGACCCGGGCGCAATAGTTGTTTTGTCCCTTGATTTACTGATCTGCATTAATTAAATCTTGTCAGTCAGGTCTTTTTTTCTCTATTTCAATTGTCGTTTACACATGCACGACTTTAAAAGCTAGCATGACAGGTTTCGATTCACATTAGCTGGCGAGCCTTGTTAAAAAAAACAATGACAATGTAACATGCCACTGTTTGTTCATGAACAAAGTTATACTGAGATTTCCTTAGATACGCGATTAAAAAATAAATAAAAATTTGAATCTCCTGCGGAACACATTCCATAAGAATCAGCGGTTCTACAACATATATCGCCTTTAAAGGTGGCTTCTCAAAACGCTTTACGGGATAAAAACAACCAGAACAGCAGCAACAACAATATTGTATTTCATTGCACTTTGAAAACCAAGTAATAACTTAACTCAGTACGTGCAAACGTTTTGTATGTTGCTGTCTTGAATGCCTGCGTACCCATAAGTATCTTATTTGCCTTGAGGCCTGTCTACAGTATATTTGTCCCCCTATCTCCCTCAATTCAATTCAATTCAAGGTGTTTTATTTGCATGACAGATGGGTACAATTCTTGTTGGGAATGTATACTTTGATATTTACACCCGGCGCGTCACCGAGGGAGCGTCTGCATTTATAACTTAGTTTTTAAAATTAGTCAAGCAATATGAAGCATCTCCTTTAGCTTTTAAGTCCCTTATGGTTTTTTCGTATTATATTCCCTATTAATCAAACTCTAAGAGTATGTATCGGCTTGTCAGTCAGGTCTTTTTTTCTCTTTTTCAATTGTCGTTTACACATGCACGACTTTAAAAGCTAGCAAGACAGGTTTCGATTCACATTAGCTGGCGAGCCTTGTTAAAAAAAACAATGACAATGTAACATGCCACTGTTTGTTCATGAACAAAGATACTGAGACTTCCTTAGATACGCGATTAAAAAATAAATAAAAATTTGAATCTCCTGCGGAACACATTCCATAAGAATCAGTGGTTCTACAACATATATCGCCTTTAAAGGTGGCTTCTCAAAACGCTTTACGGGATAAAAACAACCAGAACAGCAGCGACAACAATATTGTATTTCATTGCACTTTGAAAATTGCATTTGAGCACGGTTTTTGACTTTCTTAAAATTGCATTTTGGGCGCGGACAGCACATACAAGGGTTAATGAACTGCGCCAAGAAATTTAAAATAGTTTTCTTTAGGTGTGAGGGTAGGAATGGACCGCAGCAGGCATAATCAGCAAACCAGGAAAACAAAGAACAGGACAGGTGAGATGTGTAGCCAGAAAGCGAGTGATCAGAAAAAGGAAATGGATTTGTCAACTGATTGTCCATAATATCGCTTACCTATTTTTTCGAAGAAATGTTTGTTAAAATAAAAGTCCAGCACCAGCTGGATTCGAACACACAACCTGCCAGTTGGTAGGCACGCACCTAGACCAGTAGGCTACAAGACAGCTCGCATGATCAGGCAGGCGAAACAGCCCTACACAGCCCTGCCGCAGTACACGGATATAATCATACCGTTATTAAATTCTTGAGATACGCGATTCCATATTATATTCCCTTTTAATCAAATTCTAAAAGTATGCTTGTTGACTCCGGTATCACGTTAGTTAAAGACTTCGAAGCTTACAATGTTTAGGGAGAAATGGAATACTGGTGTGTATTTTTTTCTTTAAAGTACCAAGACCAGCTATATACTGTATGTTTATGTTCCAAAATTAATATCGTTTATGGCCTTCACACGCGTTACAGTATGCTCCTATTCTTTTTATGCTCAGCTACTAAGATTTCCCTTCAGTGGTAAAATTCAATATCTACAACGAGCACAGTAAAGACGTTTACAGTAAGTCTTTCTACGACAGACCAATGGACCATGAGTGCCCCTGTCGGTCAACCAATCACGCACCGTGGTATCCCGCGTCATCATACCTGCGGTATCTGTACCGCGGTGTCTGTACCGCGCACTTTGAATGGCTGCATCTGTATGTTACACTTAGTTCACTGTTTTAAATAGATCTAATTAAGAAAGTTAAGTGTTAGCATAAACTATTAGCAATCGATAATATTAAATTTAGCACTGTAATAAGCTGTTGCACTTTCCCCCGCATCTTGTAAAAATATATTTTCATTGTTCAAATATACATTAAGTCTGACTATCATATAATAAGTTAAATACAAAACTAAAGAAAAAATAGGGTTAAATATAATTCAAAATATTTTGCTAACAATGTTAACTGTTTATGAATAATAAAATGTATTAACTAAGGAGTAGGATGGCTCAGTTGTTAGTATGTTTTTTTGTTTTGTTTCTTTTTCATAAATACAACAGTAGTACCTGATGTCTCATTGGCTTTCAAAATTAAATTATGCATGCAAACCTGTGAACTAGAAAGATAACTAAGATATCCATCCATTTATAATGGTGGCGAAGTGGTTAGCATTGCTATCTTGCAGCACTGGGGTCCTAGATTCATTTCCTGCCATCCTGTGTGTGAGGGGATTACATGTTCTCTCTGGGTTAGATGGTTTTTCTCCATATGTGTGATATGACTCCCTCTCGCACTCCAAAACATACTGGTAAGTTAATTGGTTTATGGGAAAACTGGCCCTGGCGTGTGTGTGTTTGTGTCTGTCTGTCCTGTGATGGACTGGCGCTATGTCCAGGGTGTATTCTGCCTTGTGTCCGTTGCTTACTGGGATAGGCTCCAAATCCTCTGTACTGGATAAAGAGATTAGAAATGGATGGAAGTAAAGGCACTGTGTGGATGGAACTATACACAGTGTTAGAAACCCACGATGAAATGGCAGCATCTCACTGAGAATAAAATATTTTATAGTGCTGGCTTAAGGAAACAGCCTTTCCACCTCTCTTGCACATCAGTATCCATACCTAGTTATTTAAACAAATTGCCTCTAAGTATAAACATCTTAATATGCTGGCTCTGTGGATCCGCATCAGCTATGTTTGCCCATTCCTTCAATTCATGTGCATCCAACACACAGTTCAATGCCAGCAACTACACATAATCTAAAATACAATCCTTATTTCAGTATCTATGTAAACATATAGTCTGTTAACTTCATCATCTTCATCAAAAGTATGCCTAACCCCATTAGGAAGTGTTCTTGTTATAAGTGTATTCCTCAGCTTTCCCCAAATTATCTTCTTCTTGCCAACATCTCTAGTCTTTTATCCTGCAATAACTCAGCCAACACTTAAATCTCCAAAAGCTGCTTGTGTTAATTTCTTTAAATCACAAATATCATGTGTAAATACTGGCCATGTAATACTCTGCATTGTGGAATAATAGTTTATTTTAAAGGGAACTAGAGAAATCAAGAAAGGATTTTTTTCTAGAATTAATAAATGCACATCCTGTTCACTGGGGAAATTAAATCCACACTGAGCAATCTTCAATATGTTCAGAATATGACAGCAAGAATCCTATCAGGGATGCATTACACCTGTTTTCAAGTCCTTGCACTGGTTACCTATCAGATTTCGAGTCAACTTCAAAATCCTTATCCTCCTTATATACTGCCCTACAACTGTTATTATTGATCACCGAATTATTGTACTTGACATGACTTCATTCAGCCTTTCCTGAACGTCTATGACAGGCAGAGAGAGTGCTGTTTCTGGTGCGATCTTTTGCAGCTGACATTTCACTGTTTTAAACGAACAAGAAATTAGATTGCTCATAAATCAGTTATTCTATATAAACACAGCGTAATTGCCCTCCGAAAATCCTCTTTTTCTTGTTCGTTTTAGAGACCTTGATCGAAACTGATTTTAGATGTCAGAAAGGATTTATTTTCTCTGTATTTCCTACATTGCTTTGTCGAGATTTTAACTTTATATCTAGGCTCAGATTTCAACTATAAATCGCACAGTAATTAATAGCAGTAAATACTGATGTTTTGCGCCCTCTTACCACAAAAATATATGTTTTGTAGTTGGGATTAACTTTATTTCGTACGCGTAGCTACTCCGATTCGGACACCGAACAGTTAAAGATGGCGGCAAATCAGACACCCAGAGGGGGGGCGTCTTCTCGCCTCCATAACTAAAATGCCAAATAGGAGTGGCTTAAGCGACATACACAGTCGTGTAACTGACAGTTTGAGGTAGCCTATCGTGTAAATTTCGCTTTGTTGCTGATAGGTTAAGCTTTCGAAACTCTGCCCCAAAGTCATGTGACTGATTTTTCGCCCTGTTTCGTTGGTTAAACGCAATGATCACATGCACCACCATGGTAACTGGGATGTGTAGTTTTTAATTCCGTTTGAATTATAACTGTACGTACTGTCTTCATATTTGGCCAGGGCTTTAAAGAGAAGGCACGCCAAAAAATTTCGGTGCCGTCGTCTCCGCTTTAAAGGTACCCCCGTGCTGGAAGAATTTGACCTCGGAACGTTTGCCCAGCGTAGTTATAGTGGACATAAAAACAAGAGTTCGCTGGCATTATATCCTAGAAGACACAGACCGGCACCAGACCGGTAAATGCTTGATGAACTAGGGATTGGACAGTTTCCAAGTGCTTGTACAATCGATGGAAATGTTCAAATAAATGTGCAAAAGAAATAAACAAAATAATCATTTATTTCTTTATCATATTGGCTAGCTAATGTCCTCTCTTTGCTAGTTAGTGGCTGTGTTTCTGCGTTGGGTAGCAACGGGTGACTGTTCTCAGGCGGAAGATGTAAACAGCTTAATTTTCGTGTTAAATAATTTTTAAAAATTAAAATTCATTCTATACAGCAATCACATATTTGGGTACCGTTTCATAAAAATTTCATGCTTAAAATGTTTAGGGAGAAATGGAAGACTGGTGTGTATTTTTTCTTTAAACTATTGTAGTGGCAATGCTTGTTAATAAGACAGAATTAAGCGTTGGTATGCTCCTAAAGGAGGCCCCATCTCACCCTCCATCTCTGTGGTGCAGCCACAGAGAAAGAATTCATGCAAGCTGATTTAAGATGTTTTTCTTTTGATAAGAAGCAAGCTCCCAGACGGGGATGCAATTAGCTAAGCCTGGCTATCATGATCAATGGTCATCCACCGGCGCCTATCTGTCTAGGGAGTGCCGAATGGACATCTGGACTGCATTTCTAAGTGTCAAGAGTAAGTGACTTATATCTCACCTTGACCAACCAATCAGGGACTGGCAGGGCGTGGTAATACCACGTGGGTCTCCAATGCCCGCCAAACTCTCAACCAATCAGCACACATCTGGGTCTTGATCAAAAAGGGAGCGCAAGCTCAGTTCTGGGCTCTCCTTGGCCATTTTCACGCATCCTCAGAGACAATCACGTGACAACTGCTGTTGTCTGCAAAAGGACTTGGACTTTGTTCTAAGCGCGAGGCCGAGGATCCCGTACGTATTCAGAATTCTACCAACGTGAATGCTCCGCTTGATCAACGGCAGCCTACAGTTGGACCCTCGTCGACAACCTGAATAGCTTATTCAGAAGCAGCGCTGGACCGGGAACGAACCAGCTTCTTCCCAGGCAAAAGAGTGACTTGTGAGGACTCGCGGTCACACTCTGTGCATAGAGACTTTCTACTAGCCAGCCGGACTGCTGGTAGATCCCCTCGGAGCAACGACTGCCCTGCGCGCCGCAGTCAGATTCCTCCGCCCGTCCTACTCCGAGCTGCACCTCGACTGGTTGGCCGGTAGCCAGAGGACGCCGACACAACGCCCATTGGACAACCGCTGCAACAGAGCCTGTCAGCTGGTTTGGTGTTCGTGCCGGGAAATTCCAAATCCAAACACAGTGGATAAGTAAACCCCATGTTCTACATTGCGTCTCGAGAATTTAATTGTACCTCAACACAAGTTGTTATCAATTTAATTCATGAGTAATGTATTTACTTCCGAGTTTAGAGTAACAGTGGGTAATAACACTGATTAGCGATTTGGTAACCGAACGATATATATTGACATATATTCTCTGTTGTGTATCTCTTTGTGTTTGCATCTCTTCGAGATTATACAGTGCCTTGCGAAAGTATTCGGCCCCCTTGAACTTTTCAACCTTTTGCCACATTTCAGGCTTCAAACATAAAGATATAAATTTTTTATTTTATGTGAAGAATCACCAACAAGTGGGACACAATTGTGAAGTG
Source organism: Atractosteus spatula (assembly GCF_055471065.1). Classification (NCBI taxonomy): domain Eukaryota; kingdom Metazoa; phylum Chordata; class Actinopteri; order Semionotiformes; family Lepisosteidae; genus Atractosteus; species Atractosteus spatula. The sequence goes on along the minus strand of NW_028296899.1, from coordinate 124,517 downwards.
GAACGAAATCTATTGGATTTTTGAAACTTTTTTAACTAATAAAAAAATGAAAAGTGGGGCGTGCAAAATTATTCGGCCCCTTTACTTTCAGTGCAGCAAACTCACTCCAGAAGTTCAGCGAGGATCTCTGAATGATCCAATGTTGTCCTAAATGACTGATGGTGATAAATAGAATCCACCTGTGTGTAATCAAGTCTCTGTATAAATGCACCTGCTCTGTGATAGTCTCAAGGTTCTGTTGAAAGCGCAGAGAGCATCATGAAGACCAAGGAACACACCAGGCAGGTCCGTAATACTGTTGTGGAGAAGTTTAAAGCCGGATTTGGATACAAAAAGATTTCCCAAGCTTCAAACATCCCAAGGAGCACTGTGCAAGCGATCATCTTGAAATGGAAGGAGTATCAGACCACTGCAAATCTACCAAGACCTGGCCGTCCCTCTAAACTTTCAGCTCAGACAAGGAGAAGACTGATCAGAGATGCAGCCAAGAGGCCCATGATCACTCTGGATGAACTGCAGAGAACTACAGCTGAGGTGGGAGAGTCTGTCCATAGGACAACAATCAGTCTTACACTGCACAAATCTGGCCTTTATGGAAGAGTGGCAAGAAGAAAGCCATTTCTCAAAGATATCCATAAAAAGTCTCGTCTAAAGTTTGCCACAAGCCACCTGGGAGACACCCCAAACATGTGGAAGAAGGTGCTCTGGTCAGATGAAACCAAAATCGAACTTTTTGGCCACAATGCAAAACGATATGTTTGGCGTAAAAGCAACACAGCTCATCACCCTCAACACACCATCCCCACTGTCAAACATGGTGGTGGCAGCATCATGGTTTGGGCCTGCTTTTCTTCAGCAGGGACAGGGAAGATGGTTAAAATTGAGGGGAAGATGGATGCAGCCAAATACAGGACCATTCTGGATGAAAACCTGTTGGAGTCTGCAAAAGACCTGAAACTGGGACGGAGATTTATCTTCCAACAAGACAATGATCCCAAACATACAGCAAAATCTACAAAGGAATGGTTCACAAATAAACGTATCCAGGTGTTTGAATGGCCAAGTCAAAGTCCAGACCTGAATCCAATCGAGAATCTGTGGAAAGAGCTGAAAACTGCTGTTCACAAACGCTCTCCATCCAACCTCACTGAGCTCGAGCTGTTTTGCAAGGAAGAATGGGCAAGAATTTCAGTCTCTCGATGTGCAAAACTGATAGAGACATACCCCAAGCGACTTGCAGCTGTAATCGCAGCAAAAGGTGGCTCTACAAAGTATTAACGCAAGGGGGCCGAATAATTTTGCACGCCCCACTTTTCATTTTTTTATTAGTTAAAAAAGTTTCAAAAATCCAATAGATTTCGTTCCACTTCACAATTGTGTCCCACTTGTTGGTGATTCTTCACATAAAATAAAAAAATTATATCTTTATGTTTGAAGCCTGAAATGTGGCAAAAGGTTGAAAAGTTCAAGGGGGCCGAATACTTTCGCAAGGCACTGTATACCTTGTATATTGATAACCCTCACAGTAAGGTCTGCCGCTCGTATCCAGGCAGACTAGTATATGTTTGGTGCACAGTTTATATTAATAAATGTATCTCGTGTATTGAACCCGTGTGTGTGCGTTGTTAGTTGTTCTGACGATTGATTTTCTAAAAGCCCCAACGAACAACCTCGTGATTACTGCTACAATTGATAATTGTCTCAGTAAACCCATCAAACCACTACATTTAATGGCGTCCCTGGGTGGGCGAGTTTAGAATGAAATGAGAATCAATCGCACAGAATAACTGATATTGCTGTGAGTTCAAGTTCAGCACAGCACCGCGGCTTCTATACGCGAATACCGGGTGTGCTGATAACTGCGTAAAGAAATCCCCCTGTTTTCTAGCGTTTAGTGTAACGTGTACTGATTGGAAATCCATCTGCTCGGGTGTTTAGATTCCATACTGTATTTTGGTAAAAGAAAAAAAAGTAATACTCTTAAAGTTTCTCTGACGTAATGACAATGGCTGCTAAAATGTCTGAAGTGGAGTCGCTTATAAGTACTATTTCTAGCGACGACAATCCTGGTTACTGGAGCGGTATCGAAAAGTTGAACTTTGATGATATTGAGAAGCTGCAAGTAGATTTAGTAGCTAAGGTAGCGAACCAGCTTAACACAGGAGGGTCCGTGAACGCAGTTCAGGTCCTATCGAGTTTCACCTTAAATCTAGCTAAACAGCTGGAACTGTCTTTGTCCGAGCTGACAAAGTTTCAAAAGCTTCAGGGAAAGCTAGAAAGATATAAGGCGGGGCGAGTTGAGTTGTTGGATATAATCAGAGAAAAGAGAGTGAAAAATGAGGAAAGTGAAGACAGACTCAGGGAAGTTTTAGGTAAATTAGATGACCTGTCTGCTAGAGAAACTGCGGCTGAGGTAGCTAGGAGAGACCTGGAAGCGAGCTTGAAAGAAAAAGAAAAAGAAATTGAGCGTTTAAATGAGCTCAGCCAGGAAAGGCAAAAGGAGTTAGATGCTGCCGTACTGGAAGCAAAACAGGCTAGATCCCACTTGCATGCCAGCCCACCTAGCAGCCCGGAGCGCTCACCCAGCGCGCCGGGAGGAGGTTTCTCCCGGCCAGGGTCTGTGGTCGGATCGGCATGGGGGAGATCGCCGAGTCCTGCGCGAGACGCAAGGGCGATGCAATTCAGGCATAGACCCCCTGCTCCTGATCACGGCCGTCCCCCTGCCCGCGGAGAAACCGTAAAAATTAACCTCCACTCCCTGAGGCAGTTAGCCAAAGATGTAGAAAGGTTTGACCCGTCAGTGTCAGGGAATAATGTGGAAACCTACATCGATGAGCTGAGACATACTTTGCAGTTTATGCCCGGAGCGTCCGAACAGGAAAAGGCTATGTTAGTAAGGAAAACTACTAGCCGAGCGGTCCACGAGTGGATGTCTAGACAAGGACCGGAGGTCTGTAATAGCTTTGAGGAGCTGTGTCAGGCAATGATCGGAGAATTTTCGGCTTTTATCGATCCCATAGCTGCCGTGGCCGCTGCGCACCATATTAAGCACGAAAAAGCTGAAGCCCCTCGCGACTATTATGAGAGGCTTAGGCGCACTTATTTTGCAGGGCGGAATGAAGAGGGTTGCGAAGAGAACGTGAATTTCAAAGGTTTATTCATTGCTAATCTGCATCCCTCAATCAGGAAAATGATTGTGATGCACACTGATGCAAAAGCGATGAAAATGGCTGACATTAGAAGGTTGGCTCAAAAAGCCTGGGGAGCTGAAATCTCTGCTTCCTCAGAGCGAAAACCTGCTAAAACGGCCGTGTTCGCCACTAAAGCCAGCAGGGTTGACGGTTCCTGAGCCCGCTAAGCCCCGGCGCAAAATAGGCAGGCAGGACCGCACTAAGCGTCAGAGCCGCCGTGAGCGCTACGGGGAAGGCAAGGGCACAGGCAGAGCCTATCAGAAGGCTGGACGAAGGGAGTCGACTGCAACCCGCCTGGCCAGGCTTGAACAAGCCCTGCTTGAGAGATCAGGACAGGGTAAACCTTCCGCACTGAATGCCGGAAGCGTGAATGAGCTTAGTGGGACCACGCCCCTTCTCACTGGAGGAGGCGGGGATCCATCCCAAACCCCTCCCTCAGTCTATCTGATTGGGTGGGAGGGTTCCTGCCTGGAAGAAGGCTGTGACTCTGAGTTGGGCGCTGACCCCGCCCCTGAAGTCAAAGAAAAGGCAGGCTTCCAACAATTCTTAGGGAATCTCAGCCAGAAAGGCAAAGCAAGGCGTATTTATATCAAGGTTTCTCTTGAAAACGTCTTAGATAGAGAAGCACTGGTTGACACTGGGGCTGAAATTAGTTTGATGTCAGCCGATCTACTCAGCGAGCTCAAACGAGTAGCGAAAGGAAAAGGCATCAGACTTAAGGTAGAACCGTGTAAGATAGATATTTCCAGCTATACCCAGGATCATGCCAGGATCACACACCGAGTGTGGGTGGCACTTAGGTTCGGGCCAATGAACGTGGTGCATCCTGTTTACATCTCTAGGTTTAAAACAGAGCCACTACTCATTGGCCAAGACCTGCTTGACAGGCTGGAGCCTCTGGTGGACTGCCAGCGTGGAAAATTGTGGGCTCAGGTCAAGCACCCTAAGCCTGTCGTACAGCAAAAAGGGGGGTTCAGTGGTTATGCTGTGATCACACAGTGCCCACTGAACACCATAGCTGAGTTGGAGGATTCTCCTGGTTCCTCTGGACGAGAAATAAATGTCTCTTCTTGCTTTCCAAAACTACAGGGAAGTCCTGCCCAGGCCAGCACTCCCACGGTCTCCCAACTACAGGAGCAGTGCTCCGAGCAGCTGCTTGACCCGCCAGGTAAAGCACACCCCTTTTTCATCCCTGAAGAAGAGTGGATCTCCCTGTCCGGTAATGAATGGGAGTCCTTTCTGTGCGCCCTGGTACCTCAGGGGGACAAGGACTACCACCCCATGGTGGTGGGAGGGGTCCAGGTGGCAGAAGTGCAGGTTGATGATGTAATTCTCAGCCTCAGCTCTGAGAAGTCCATAATCAGTGAAGGTCTGTTCGAGGACCTGTCGCGAAGCCGTCAGGTGACCCTGGTGACGCAATCACAGGGTCTGTGGTGGGCACCCCCACCTCATAGGTCCATTTGGAGCAAAGGAAGCTGTGCAGCTTCCATCTCCATCGGAAAAAGGAAGTTTGCTCACTAATTCCAGGTAGCACCTCAGCTGACCCATTCGGTCTGTATTGGTGCAGACCTGTTGGTTCGACTGGGCGCCCAGCTGGACACAGTAAACAGTGTGCTGTGGACACGGGTGAACCCAGATGCCCACTCTCTAAGCGGCGACCCCGAGAACATTCGGTCAGGTCAGACGATTCCTCAGGCCTGCCAGGTAGTAAACGAATCGGACCTGATCGTTCCTGCGTCAACAGCAGGGTTTCCGGTACGCCTTGTCCTAAAGAAGGGACAGAGGATGGATGCTGAGATGGTTTTCTTCCAACCATCAGCTCAGTTTATCAGACTGAACCTAGCAGTCTGTGGTACCCCCAGACTGGAAAGGAATGGCCGAGCCACCTGCCTGTTGGTGCAAAACATAGCAAAACAAGATGTCAAAATCCCTGCTCGCACTGACATGGGACTGGTAATTGACAATGGGTTCTATGATTTCGAACTGGCCATCCCAGTACTGGGGCAGCTCCCTGGTCCCTTGGCCAGGGAGGGGGGGACCGAGCAGGTGTACTACACCTACCCCCGGCGGATGATTGCAATTATGCCAATAGAGGGATTCTGCAACCAGGAGGTGTGCAGAGTGGACCTTAGCGATAAGGATGAGATGGTTGTGTATACAGTACACGCAGGGGTTCCGACGGACCACTCAGCCGAGAGTGCGACCCGGGATACCGCCATGCCGTCAAAAGCGGGGTTCCTAGAGCAGGTACAGGATCAGGTTGGTAAGGCAGATGCCCTGGAAACGGAAAGCCAGCGTCAGCAGCTGCATCAGATCTTCCAGGATTTCCAGGAAGTGTTTGCACGGGACGCCTATGACTGCGGGGTGACGGATTTGCACACAGTGCGCATTCCTACGGCCCCTGGCGCCCGCCCAACCTATGTCAGGCAGTATCGCATTCCCCTCACGGCATACGAGTACATAAAGCAGACGTTGGATGCTCTACTAGAGCGTCAGATCATAAGGGAGTGTAACTCCACTTATAACTCCCCACTGTGGCCGGTGCTGAAACCCAATGGTAAGTGGCGTCTGACCATTAACTACCGGCAGTTGAATAAACAGGTTCCTTTGTCACGATGGCCAATGATCTACCTAGATCGGGAGTTAGCCAAGGTGACAACAGCAAAATATTTCACCACAGTGGATGTGGCCAATGGGTTCTGGACCCTTAAGGTAGAACCGACAGACCAGTACAAACTGGCCTTTTCCTTTGGAAACAGGCAGTTCACCTGGAATCGATGCCCCTTTGGGTATTCCAACTCCCCAGCGGAGTTCAACATATTTCTGCACAAAGCCATGAGTGATGCAGCCGCCAGGGGCAACCTGGTCTATGTGGACGATATTCTGATGCGGAGTCAGACCTGGGAAGAACACATGGCCGAGATCAGGCATGTGTTGACCCAGCTCTCCCGTGCAGGGGCCAAACTGTCTCTGGCTAAGGGACAGTGGTGTAGGACCCAAGTGGAGTACGTGGGACTATTGGTTGGAGCCCAAGGCATACAGCCACAGTCCAGCAGAGTCCAAGCTATCCAGAATATGAAGTCGCCCACTAACCTGTCTGAACTGCGCAGCTTTCTGGGAGTATGTAATTATTCCCGGCAGTTCATTGAGGATTACGCTGAAATAGCAAGGCCCCTCCACAAGCTGCTGCAGAAAGACGTGCCCTTTGAGTGGGGACCTTCCTCAGAACAGGCTGTGATGGAGCTGAAGCGCAGACTCGGTAGTGCGCCGTGCTTGGCCTACCCTGACAAAAATAAGGTCTTCTACCTTGAAGCAGGGTTCTCAGAGCACTGCCTTGGGGCTGCTCTGAGTCAGGAATATGACCAAGAGCGAAGGGTGGTGGCGTATGCCAGTCGAGCCCTGAACCCAGTGGAGCAAAAGTTCTTGGACTGCGAGAAGGCCCTGTTGTCTACGGTCTGGTCGGTAGAACACTTCCGTAGTTATGTAGGGGGACAAAAGATCATCATCGAAACCTGCCACCAACCTGTGACATTCCTGCATAGCCAGAGACTCAAAGCGGGCAGGGTGTCAAATAGCAGGATTGTGGCATGGATGATGGCCCTACAAGGCTATGAGATAGAGGTACGTTATGCACAGAGCAAGAAAATGTACCTGGGACAGGGCCTGGCTTTGGGCCAAGTGTGTCACGGCTGTGACACTGACATGGAAGCTCCAGAAACAATTCCCGCTGCTGAGCTACCGAACAATCACCGGTACTACGATGAAAACGTGGGCCAGGGCTTACCCATGGCCTATGTTGACGGTTGCTCTTTTCGCCACAAACAGCAGGTGCTAGCAGGGGTAGGAGTAGTCTGGCAAGACAATACTCCCTGTGGGCCGACCCGCTATAAGCTAGGACCAAAGACTAGTCAGTATGCGGAAGTAGCTGGGGTGCTGATCACCCTCCAGCAGGCCCTGACAAATGGCCTTAAACAATTTGTCATCTGTAGTGACTCGAACTACGCCCGACATAGCTTCGTGTCCCATCTTCCGTATTGGAAGGGTAACGGCATGAAAAATGCCCGGGGCAAGGAAGTAAAGAACAAAGAGTTGTTCCTGGCCAGTGACAAGCTCACGACCGAGGCTGGAATGATGGTTTACTGGAGGAAGGTGAAGGGACACTCCCAGGTGAAGAGACCCGACAAAGACGGGAATGATGAGGCCGACCGGCTGGCTAAATCTGGCGCCTTAGAGGGTGAACCCTGGCAGTTCCAGCAGGAATGGCTACCCCCAGAAACCGTGGCTGAGGTCAAGGCGGTCACCCGAAGCAGGGCTAGACAGGATGTCGGAGCTGACCCTCAATCTGTAGTGCTTGGGTCACAGGGTTTTAACACCGATCTTGCGGAAATGCAGAAACAGGACCCAGCAATTGGGCTAATGTATCAGCATATCGCTGACCCAGTGCGTCAACCTCTTTCGGAGCAGGTGCTGAGCCAGTCTCCAGAGCTGAAGGAGCTGGCAGAGGTGAAAGACAACCTAAAAATTATAAAGGGGTTGTTGGTTTGTGTACCAGTTGCACAAGGTGTCCCAAAGTGGGTAGTTCCCCGCTGCCATCGGGGGGTCATGATCCAACACGCTCATGACGAGCCCTGTGGGGGTCACCGGGGAATCAAGGCCACGTACGACACTATCCAGCAGGTGGCATTCTGGCCTCACATGGGCCAAGACATCGCCGCGTATGTAAAGGGGTGTCTGACGTGTAGCCAGTTCCAACCATCACGGCCCTTGCACCGTGCACCACTCCAGAAAAAGGGCATGACATTCCCCTGGTCCAATCTACAAATGGATTGGGTGGGGCCGCTGGTGAGGTCATCCAGAGGGAACAAATATTTCCTCACGGTTACGTGTGCATTCACAAAATGGATTGAGTGCCTCCCAGCACCCAACGACACGGCAGAGACAACTGCAGTGCTGTTGGTGAACCATGTGTTCAGTCGATGGGGACTCCCCCTGACCGTGGACTCGGATCGGGGAACCCATTTCACAGCTACAGTAATGGCAACCCTGTGGAATATGCTTGGGGTCAAGGCCCAGTTGCATATCTCCTACCACCCTCAATCCTCGGGCCAGGCAGAAAGGGCAAACCGAACGGTGGTTAGTATGCTCAAAAAGTTTGTCTCCACCAGCAGTAGGGACTGGGACATTAAGCTGCCCCTGGTTCTGATGGCCATCCGAGCCACGCCCCATTGCTCTACGGGGGTCCCACCTTTTGAGATGATGACAGGTCGGAAGATGACTCTTCCCCTACACTGTCTTTATGGGGTGGAGGACCTGAGCACGACGGGGGCTGCTACGGCCCATCAGTATGTGTCAGCGAGCACATCTGCAGGCAACCTTTGCTTTTGCCCAGAACAATCTGGGAAGGAGTGCAGAGGGTAGGAAAGCATACTATGACCGAAAGGCAGTTAACCAGGAACTCCAAGTAGGAGACAAGGTCCTGTACTTCCAATTTGCCAAACCCACAGGGGTGGCCCGGAAATTCTTACCCAGTTGGACAGGACCCCACGAGATTGTCGATAAGGTATCACCGGTAGCTTATCGAATTCGGATTGAAAAAGGAAGGCAATCTCTGGTCTATAAGTGGGTGCATCGCAACCACCTCCGGTTGTATCGCCCACCTCAAATGGCGCCGGAGGACACAGAATAGGGTTAAAAGTCTAAACCCGATCAAGAGGGGGGTGCCCCTTTGTAGCTGCAGGTAGTTAGGTACTGTAGTGTAGGTCCTCCTAGGAAAATATATTCAAAATTATAGTGGAACTGTACCATGTGCCTCATCTGTGTTCCAGAATGGGAATCCTAAAACTGCCACGGCTGGTCCTGACAGTGCTGTGGATCGCTTCGACACAGCCCCTTGAAGTTGTGGAACCCGGTCCTCCTACCGGCATAGTCCTGCAGGACGCTCCCGGATTGTTGTTAACAAATTGCAGAACATATACTCAGCGAGTGTATGTGCGGCTGGACCCAAGTGATGTGTTTCGGAAGCACATCAACATGAACAGTAGGGTGTCCCATCATGGCAGGCAGTGGGCTAAGGATGCTGTATGGCATGCCCAGCTAGACACTATACACATGCTCCGCCAGCTGAGGAAGGCAACAGTCAGCCAGGAGGAGATGACAGGCCTCAGCCGCCCCAAAAGTTTCTTGGGGGGTCTGATTGCTGCGGCCTCCACCGTGGGCTCGCTATTTTCAGCTGGTCTGTTTGCTGCATACACTGTCACCCTGACCACCCTGAGAAGGCAGGTGTCTGGGTTACTTAAGGAAATGCCAGAAATTCAGGACAGGCTGTATCAACAGCAGCAGCGGCTGGAAAGCCTAGGGAAAACCTTACAGGGCACAATATTAGCAGTAAACCTTCATGCAGCAGTGTTAAATAACACCCTCCACACCGTGGGCAGGATTGTCGACGTGTTACAGTGGGATTATGCTTACGTGCAACAGGTCAGGATGCTGATGCAGGATTTGCTTAGGGAGCTTAGTGCCACGATAACTAGCTTAGCCATGGGACAGATTCCAACTTACTTGGTTCCACTGTCCTTAGTAGAAGAAGTACTTAGGACAACCACTTCTGAGATGGTGCAGCCATTACAGGTACATTTTGCATACAGTCTAGGCAGTGCCATTCCTATACATGTCAACCCCGAAGCCAAGGAAATAGGTTTCCTGTTGAACCTTCCCATCGTGAGTGGCAAGGATATCTATAGACTCAAGTCTATATCGAACGTTGGCTTCTGGAGGGGGGACATGCATGTGAAGTTGACCACCCCACCGCTCGTAGCTTACCAGGAGGATGATCCAAATTTGTATCTTGTTCCAAACCTGGAACTGTGTATATCAACCAAGGATATCCACTGGGTATGCCCAAGTAAGCCATTCCTTAGGGACACAACTCAGAGGTTGTGTGGTATCAGAAAGGGGGCTGCCACTGAAAAGTGTAAAGCCACAGTGACGAGCAAAAGTGAGGTTAACGAACCCCAGGTTGAGCAGGTGGGAAAGAAATGGCTGGTCAGCACACCACAGTTAACGGTTACAATAACATATGACAGGCATGATACAGCTACCGAAGTGCAGCTACCCAACCAAACAGTTTTTCTACAAGTTCCTGAAGGAGCGATAGTGCATCTCAACGATTTAGCACTGTATCACCTGGAGTCAGAACTATACGAAACGGAACTCGAGATTGTGGACGCTTTCAGAGGACACGGCATTGACTTGGATGAGAGAATCCAAGAGACAGTAAGTCTTGAGGGTGTACAGGTAGTCGAATTTGTTCTTAACGACACAAACTTAAAAACTACACTGGTAGGTCCCAAGCACAGTCGTTGTGGATCCTCTGGGGCGCTAGGAACAATAAACGTGGTCATCTTGACACTGCTGCTGGGTAGCTGGATCATGGCTGGGGTAATGTGTTGGATGCTGTTCTCTTGTATCAAAGCCTTGCGGGGTAGTTTGAATGAGACAAAGGGAGCAATGGTTTATCACCGAAATCAGGTAACCACTCCCAAACGTCTGCCTGCTGCAGAGCTATCCGATACTGATAGTGAACTGCCGGAAGTTTAAGGTCTAGAGCTAATGATGATGCCCAATGCCTCATTCCTAGGTACCTTATAACTGAGAGCAGGTATACGCAACGTTCTTTCCAACACTATTTCCTGTACAAATTCTCGAGAGGTAATGTGAATATTGGGTGGTAGAATCCACCGTGGTACAACAAACATCACTTAACTCTGTTTTTGTTTTGAAGGCAACAACGCCTCAGGACCTCGTGACCTTCAAAAAGGGGGGATATGTAGCGGCAATGCTTGTTAATAAGACAGAATTAAGCGTTGGTATGCTCCTAAAGGAGGCCCCATCTCACCCTCCATCTCTGTGGTGCAGCCACAGAGAAAGAATTCATGCAAGCTGATTTAAGATGTTTTTCTTTTGATAAGAAGCAAGCTCCCAGACGGGGATGCAATTAGCTAAGCCTGGCTATAATGATCAATGGTCATCCACTGGCGCCTATCTGTCTAGGGAGTGCCGAATGGACATCTGGACTGCATTTCTAAGTGTCAAGAGTAAGTGACTTATATCTCACCTTGACCAACCAATCAGGGACTGGCAGGGCGTGGTAATACCACGTGGGTCTCCAATGCCCGCCAAACTCTCAACCAATCAGCACACATCTGGGTCTTGATCAAAAAGGGAGCGCAAGCTCAGTTCTGGGCTCTCCTTGGCCATTTTCGCGCATCCTCAGAGACAATCACGTGACAACTGCTGTTGTCTGCAAAAGGACTTGGACTTTGTTCTAAGCGCGAGGCCGAGGATCCCGTACGTATTCAGAATTCTACCAACGTGAATGCTCCGCTTGATCAACGGCAGCCTACAGTTGGACCCTCGTCGACAACCTGAATAGCTTATTCAGAAGCAGCGCTGGACCGGGAACGAACCAGCTTCTTCCCAGGCAAAAGAGTGACTTGTGAGGACTCGCGGTCACACTCTGTGCATAGAGACTTTCTACTAGCCAGCCGGACTGCTGGTAGATCCCCTCGGAGCAACGACTGCCCTGCGCGCCGCAGTCAGATTCCTCCGCCCGTCCTACTCCGAGCTGCACCTCGACTGGTTGGCCGGTAGCCAGAGGACGCCGACACAACGCCCATTGGACAACCGCTGCAACAGAGCCTGTCAGCTGGTTTGGTGTTCGTGCCGGGAAATTCCAAATCCAAACACAGTGGATAAGTAAACCCCATGTTCTACATTGCGTCTCGAGAATTTAATTGTACCTCAACACAAGTTGTTATCAATTTAATTCATGAGTAATGTATTTACTTCCGAGTTTAGAGTAACAGTGGGTAATAACACTGATTAGCGATTTGGTAACCGAACGATATATATTGACATATATTCTCTGTTGTGTATCTCTTTGTGTTTGCATCTCTTCGAGATTATATACCTTGTATATTGATAACCCTCACAGTAAGGTCTGCCGCTCGTATCCAGGCAGACTAGTATATGTTTGGTGCACAGTTTATATTAATAAATGTATCTCGTGTATTGAACCCGTGTGTGTGCGTTGTTAGTTGTTCTGACGATTGATTTTCTAAAAGCCCCAACGAACAACCTCGTGATTACTGCTACAATTGATAATTGTCTCAGTAAACCCATCAAACCACTACACTATCAAGACCAGCCATACACAGTACAGTTTATGTACATACAGTAATGTTTATGTTCCTAAATTAATATCGTTTATGACCTTCAGATGCGTTATGCTCCTCTTCTTTTTATGCTCAGCTACTAAAATTTCCCTTTAGTGGTAAAATTCCATATAAATATTCAAAACTAAGCGGATTGAAATGTGCACAGTAAAGACATTAGATGATTAAATCTTTTCACTACCAACCAATGCACCACGAGTGCCCCTGTCGGTCATTTTGGCCAGCCAATCACTTACCGCGGTGCCCTACGGTGCCCTGCGGGTTGGTTACTGTACCACGGGTTTTTACCGCTCATTTTGAATGGCTGCATCTGTAGGTTGTCTCTCGCAGTGTTCAGGAATTGCATTCCGAAACTGAGTCAGATCAAAAGTTGTAAGAAAAGCACCTATGGTGTCGGTTCTAACAGCTTTATTGATTCGATGTTAAAGGCCGGAAATGGGGCACAAGACACGCGACCGCAAAAAGCGTCGCCATCTGCTTCCAGCTGCAAAATGCCGTTTGCGGACGCTGAAGCATTTGAACTTGAACTTTATTGCCATATGTAACCGGTACTGGTACAATGGAATTCTTACTTACAGAAGGTCTCTCGATTGTAAAACAAGTGTAAAAAACAAGACAAAGTGCAAACAGTGCATCAAGACAATGTACAAACAAACAATAGACAATGTGCAAGTAAACATGTAGACATTTCTTTCCAAGGCAGCGGGTACAAGCGATCTCGCGTTTTAAAACCACCAGGAAAAGCAAAAAGGCACTTTTCCTTGCTTGCGCCGGCACACAACGACGTGAGGAGGACACTGTAGTCGGCAGGATTCGAACTTGCGCGGGGAGACCCCAATGGATTTCTAGTCCATTGCCTTAACCACTCGGACACGACTACAGCGAGTGCCGCCATTGCTGCGTTCTTGCTACAATCTCACATGGATTGCGAGGCGCCGGCGGAAACATTTTTCAAAGTCAGTCTCCATTAAAAAAAAAACCTTTCCAAAATACAAGCCATGCAGACAGACACGCCTCAGAGGACTTAAGGGTGGCTTCATGTGGGAATGATAAAGCCTCCCCGTCCGGACAGGAAAATGGCACTTTGTTAGACACAAAGAAACAATCAACAACAGACAAATGTCCACAAGCATTTAAGAAGCCGCACCATGTTCTTGCTACAATCACACACGGATCGCGAGACGCCGGCGGAAATCTTTTTCAAAGTCGTTCTCCGTTAAAAAAAAAAAACCTTTCCAAAATACAAACCTTGCAGACAGACACGCCTCAGAGGACTTAAGGGTTGCTTCATGTGGGAATGATAAAGTCTCCCCGTCCGGACAGGAAAATGGCACTTTGTTAGACACAAAAAAACAATCAACAACAGACAAATGTCTACAAGCATTTTAGAAGCCGCACTTGAAATAGCTCTTATATTCGTGTTAGACGCAGGAATCGCCTTTTTATTGACGTTCTTACGAACACCATGGAAAGCAAAATAAAGCAAAGCAGAGCAGAACAAAACGAACAAAATAAAACCCTCACGTCCTGCACTTGAATATAATGCCGTTACGTGCCGAAGCGGTATTGGACGTCATCCTAGCACTGCAACCCGGGGCGTACGGTATATGGGAACGAGCACACGTCACGAATCGTCTCTAATCACTCCCTGCACTGTAAGGCGCCTTGAAGCGTGCACCCTCAACATTCATCTTTGCGCATCTGTGAAAGGTAAACTCTTGAGCAAACTCTGAACCAGACGCTCAAACTCCAGCTAGGATTAGGGGTCGCATTCCCATGCTACTTGAACACTTTGTTCAAACCAGGCTGTCCGGACATGAGTTGGCGCGCTCCAGATTTTCTTTTTTATTTTTTTTCCCTCGTACTCGAGGGTCATTTTCCTGTTCCACATGCAATTTCAACATCTTCCTTGGGAGATGTCAAGCCAGCAAGCCACTGCTGTGCTTCAGTGGCCGGTGTGGAGTTCAGTGGCCCTGTTGTACACGGAAAGCACATTGAGCTCCTTGGACATGAAAAGTTCCAGTTAAAAGCCATTTGTCATCCTTTCTCTTGGTGTCGATGTTGCTATTGTATGTAAAGGTGGCAACTTGCTCAGCGAGCAGGCGGAGCGCACAGCGAATGCAGATGTGTCTGAGTTGTGTGCCCAAGTGGCTGCAAAAGGACAGAGCTCCTGGCGCGCTGTGGCTTAGTTGGTTAAAGCGCCTGCTTAGTAAACAGGAGATCCCGGGTCCGAATCCCAGCGGTTCCTTTTTTTTGGTCTGTCTTCTCGAACAGGACTGGTCATTATGGACAACCGCCTACGGCTAGACTTAATTAAATGCAAGTATTCATTTCCTGTCTTGAACGACTTGTTTTTCTTAGAATGCAACTTGCAAAACATGAAATGCAAACCTTGCTAATCAGCGCTCGCGGCTGGAAAACAAAAAAGAAGTCAGCAATGTTTTTTCTTTAACCTTAACCCTGCTAATGGAGAAGAGTTAAACGACCGAGTCTACGCAGCTTAAACGGTCCGCACGTCGGGTTCTTAGCTGAAAGGGTGGTAAATCAGGCTCACCCAGTCCTTAATCTTTTAAAGAGGATAAAAAATTGAACCTAGTCGCCACATCACATACATCCTGTTCAATGATAAGAAGGTGACATCTGTCCTCGCTCCAGAGTAAATCACACGTTGAGGGCATTTTTTTTCCACTTTACCGTGAGTCAGGCTCGGTTGCACACAGGCGAGAGCAGAGCAATGAGGTCACGGGGACAGGGGAGTCACACGCTGGCGGTTTGAACACGCGGAAGATCACTGAGGGATCTACAGTATATGGACCCTCTGTGCGCCACCCGTCCAAACTCTGGACTCTGAATCCTGCCATCCGAGTTTAGATCTCGGCGGAACCTGAGCCGCAGTTCCTTCTTAAAACGTAATCTGGTGAGCATTTCTAGAATCGTACTTGTATAGATGCAGCCTTTAATGTGTTGCTAGGTTAAAATTGATGACTTCTTGAACTTCAGTAGGCAATTGCCCTCTTGATTTCGGATTTAATTGCTTTACTACAGGGGTGCTTTTTTGATGACAGAGTCATGTTCAGGTACTTTGCTGGATGGAGGAAGCTCATTTCGGACTCTGTGATCTGCTCACCTGGAAAGGTCTGCTGTACTACTACAAGAGAGAAGTAGAGTCTGGAAGAAGGGACAATTTTATGATGCTTTGGAAGAAAGTGTTTTTTTTTTCTTTGAAATCGAAATGAATCAGAATATCAGTGCAAAGGACAAACTCTTGGTTTGGTTTAAAGAGATATGGTTTTAAACAGACACAATGTAGAAAACAGGTGTTTCTCACTTTTGGAAAAGAATGGACCGGGGGTAATGTTTTACTAGTTGCAGTGCTGAGCTCAGTGGGTTGCAGTCGTGCAGTGTGACACCAGGGCCAGTGGCGCAATGGATAACGCGTCTGACTACGGATCAGGAGATTGTAGGTTCGACTCCTGCCTGGCTCGGGTCACTTTTAAACGCATCAGGCTACTCCCTAAGTAGCCTGTGCTACTTACTGTATGTGGGTGTAATCGTACCCAGTACGAGATTTCCTTCATGTAAATGAACTGCACCTGGGCTCAGTACGGTGCTGAGAGCCCAGCGTTGCTGTTCTAATTAGCACGCACTGCATCGGCTATGAACCCGAACATTTCAATTATTCCGATCAGTAAGTCAACACGTAGTCCACATGAAAGGTAGAAATATTCTCTTGTCTGTCTCTTGTTTGTATATAACTGAATGTCCCTGACAATGTACTGTTAGTTTTAATTGAAGAACGGCATTTGTGTTCAAATATAGCAGACAAGTTTACGTAACTGCTCATGCGACACTCAGTTGTAATTAGTCAAGAAATAAAGTCGAACAACAGCTGAGGGTTTGAATGTGAACGTATCAGATTGCAGCGCCTTTTACTTCCATTGACAAATGATAGAGATTCGAAGAGAGATCCTTCAGACTGGCAAGCAAACCCACGGCTTTTTCGGTTTTCTATCTAGGCAACGTTGGTGTCTGCAATAGCATAAATGAAAGCACGATGCAATTTCTGTGGCTACATTTGTTGCACTTCATGCACAGTAAGAGTGTTTCTAACACCAAATAAAAACTCAACAATTAGCGATCACGCCTTCTCCTCAGTTAACCCACTGAAACCCTCGCTGATAAGAATTCTTTACTGCGTGCTTTACGAGCACCTATCTTGTCGGTTCTTTGAGCTTTATTGATCCGATTTTCAAAGGCATAAGTAGAGCACCAGACGTGCGAACGCAAAATGTGTGGTTATCTGAAGAATTGATTTCCATGGCAGCGGGTCCAAGCGATTTAGCGTTTTTATAGTACCAGAAAAGGAGAAGCGGCACTTCGCCTCTGCCACGCAGGCACACTACAACGTGCGGCAGCCGCCGTAGACGACAGGATTTGAACCTGCGCGGGGAGTCCCCACCAGATTTCGAGTCCATCGCCTTAAACACTCGGCCACGACTACGGCGAGCTCGCCACTGCTGCATTCCTCCTATAATCTAACACGAGTGCGAGGTGGCTGGGGAAACCTTTTCAGAGTCGCTCCCCGTTAAAAAAAAATACCTTTGACAAAATACGTGCCGGCAGACAGACACGCCTCCGAGGGTTTAAGGGTGGCTTCACGTTCAAAGGATAAAGTCTCCCCGTCCTGATGTCAAAATGCAACTTTGGCAGACAGAAAAAACATCAACAAACCACAAATGTGGACAAGGATTTTACAAGCTGCACCACACTGCACTTTGAAAAGCATTTAAATTAGTGTTAGACGCAGGAATTGCCTTTGGTTTACGCGCTTACGAAAGCCCTCAGCTCCTGCAGTTGAATATAATGCCGTTACGTGTCGAAGCAGTAACGTACGTCATCCTACCACTGCAGCACGGGGAATATAGGGAAACGAGCACACACTACGAATCGTCTCAATCACTCCCTAGAGTTGTAAGGCGCATTGAAGGGTGCACCGCCATCATTAATCGTTGCGCCTCTGTGAAAGGAAAGCTCTTGAGCAGTCTTTGAAACAGCTCGGATGAAACACTTGATTGCTTCCATGTGCATCTGGAGTTAATTTCTTATTTTCACTTCACGCCGCCCAAAGCATTTCTAAAACAGGAGATTCGCGTTTGGGAATGCGCCCTGCCCTAAAAATAAAACAGGTCTACGGGTCTGAAACCTGCTCCACAGAAAACAGTTTTGTTGCGCTTTTGATCAAAGGGAGATTCGTTGTTCTTACTTTTTGATGACATAACATCCAAAGGGGCTTCTTTGGAGCTGAATTCCAACCAGCATCCTAAAGTTTCTTGGTGGTATCCTTTACAGTCCTCTGTTCGGTCGACAAGGGACTGAAGTGGGCAGCTTTCCTCACACATGCAGTGCAATGTACTGTAGTGTTCCCGTTCACTGAATTCGCAGTTCTGCATCAGACCTCTAACTCGTTTCCTAAGTCTTGGTCAGCTTGAATTTAAGCCACGAACCATGCTTCTACTGTATAAACGTCTAGAGGAATCACAAACTATTTGAGAGGCCATGATTCCAGGGGGAACTGACAAAGTCTATCTCTAAACACCTAGCGCAGTCTCTCGAGAGACTGTCAAAAATCTCTTTCTCCATTTGCGTTGCAAGTAAATGGAAACACAGTCTCAACCCAGAGTCACTTGGCAGTAGCGGCACTTAACCACTGTTATTGTCACTGCTTGATACCAACGTTAGCCTACTATACCATGTTCAGCCACCGCTGGAAAACGTACTGCTCTAGTACCACACGTGTCAGACATGGAGAGCGACAAGTGTGTGATTTGAACCCATGCATGCAGAACACAATGTATCAGTAGTCCATCGCCTTAACAACTCAGCCACGACTACAGCAAACGCTGCTATTGCTGCATTCTTGCTACAATCTCACATGGATCGCGAGACGCCGGCGTAAATCTTTTTCAAAATCGTCTCCGTTAAAAAAAAAAACCTTTCCAAAATACAAACCTTGCAGACAGACACGCCTCCGAGGAATTAAGGGTTGCTTCATGTGGAAATGATAAAGTCTCCCCGTCCGGACAGGAAAATGGCACTTTGTTAGACACAAAAAAACAATCAACAACAGACAAATGTCTACAAGCATTTTAGAAGCCGCACTTGAAATAGCTCTTACATTCGTGTTAGACGCAGGAATCGCCTTTTTATTGACGCTCTTACAAACGCCATGGAAAGCAAAACAAAGCAAAGCAGAGCAGAACAAAACGAACAAAATAAAACCCTCATGTCCTGCACTTGAATATAATGCCGCTACGTGCCGAAGCGGTATTGGACGTCATCCTAGCACTGCAACCCGGGGCGTACGGTATATGGGAACGAGCACACGTCACGAATCGTCTCTAATCACTCCCTGCACTGTAAGGCGCCTTGAAGCGTGTACACTCAACATTCATCTTTGCGCATCTGTGAAAGGTAAACTCTTGAGCAAACTCTGAACCAGACGCTCAAACTCCAGCTAGGATTAGGGGTTCAAGTAACTCCACGCTACTTGAACACTTTGTTTACGCTCAGTGCTGGATTTTGGGAACTTTAGGACGAGTGGGACTTTTCTCCTATCTGTCAATTCGCTTTGTTTTGGAGACTCTTGGCTGTCTGTGTTGTATAGTGCAGCGTGAAGAAAACGTTTTCGAAAACTGTGCCGGCTCAAAAGTTGTAAGAAATCCTCTCCAGCTCTTTTAAGTCTCTTCAGTTTTGTCATTTAAAGTGAAACTAGATGTATAACTGGTGCCTCACTTATGCAAATATTGCAAATTTACATAAGTGAGGCTCCAGTTCGACATCTAGTTTCACTTTATATGACAGAAGTACATCAGACTGTGCCGGACTGGGGGATCACTTCCGGTTATTTTTACCATCTTAAACATTTGAAATTCTCCCCTATGCAATTGTGACACTTTATCTTGGCTCCACCTAGGACACTCTTCAATCTTCCATCACTTCTCTCGTCTCCCACAACACTCTCGTCTGTCGGCAGTATGTGGCGTCTTTGAATTACCACCAATCTCACCACAGCAAGAAAGCAACGGGTTTTGGCAAGAGAGGAGGAGACTACCTGGCCCGAACGGGGATCGAACCCGCGTCCTTGGCGTTATTAGCACCACGCTCTAACCAACTGAGCTAACAGGCCTCGTGCCCGCTGTCCTCTCTGTGCTGCAAAAAATGGAATTCAGGGAAGTTTCTTTTGTCCTTCTTTGAATAGAAAGCCCTGCGATTCAGTGTACGGGCTTTCTCGTGCTGTTTAATGGTTCTTGTAACCCAAATCCTAAACTGGCCTGAAGTGCCCCCCCATTTCACAGCATTTTTTAGCTGATTTCAAATGTACCTAAAGGAGAAGCATTATTGAAGACCATCAATTACCAAGAGCTTTTGTCAAAGGTTTTGGTGGTCACTTTTAATGACCACAGAGAGCTATGACCTCGGTTTTACATCTCATCCAAAAGACGGCGCCTTTTACCACACAGCGTCTCCGTCACTATACTGGGGCATTGGGACCCGCACAGACCTCAGGGTGAGCACCCCACAGCTGGCTCCATTAACACCGCTTCCAGCTGTAAGCTTTGCTTTTCCCTGTAGGTCACCCTCATCCGGGTACTGACCTGGCTCACACCTTCTAAGCTTTAGTGGGTTTTCAGTTGCGAGTTGAAAGGGGATGCAAGTGATGGAGCCGCTCGCTGCAAAAGCCACTGGATTGGCCGGGAGTTGAACCCGGGCCTCCCGCGTGGCTGGCAAGAATTCTACCACTGAACCACCAATTCACGCTGAAAGGGGCTCCAAAAAAGACGCGTTTTTACCACTCTGTGCTGGATGTTGGGTCCCAAGGGAACTTCTGGACGAGTGAGAATTTTCTGCTATCAAAATTTGGTTTCGGAGACTTTTGGCAGCCTACAGATGCAGCCATTCAAAATGCGCGGGCGATACCGCGTTATTTTGCGGTACGCTGTACGCAGTCTACCGCAAGCTACCGGTAAATACCGCGAGTTACCGTAAATTCTCCTATAATACGACAAGCAAAATAATAGTATCCGGAATTTCCGCAAGGTGGAGCTAATAAAGCTCAACCTCTCATGTTTGAGCTGTGGCCATCAAAGTCTTTAACGAAGATATTACTAATAGTATTAATAATGAATGACCTTGGACAAGCTGTAAGTGTAAACTCAAAGTATTGCCCTGGTCAACATTCTTTTTTTCATTGACCGTCTTTGTAAAAGTAACACCACAGCATTTCGCAATCACGCATTTGTTTCCAATCATGCAAAGTACAGTAATTTTTGAGAATCGATTCACCATGCCTTTCACATGCTCATAAAAGAGATTGATTTAGGAACATAAACATATTACCGTATGAAAACTGTACTGTATACAGTATGTATATGTATATTTAATGTCTTAACTGTGCCCGTTTAAGTATTGAATATTCATATCTGATTTTACCACTGAAGGGAAATCTTAGTAGCTGAGCATAAAAAGAATAGGAGCATACTGCAACGCGTGTGAAGGCCATAAACGATATTAATTTTGGAACATAAACATAGAGTATATGGCTGGTCTCGGTACTTTAAAGAAAACATACACGAAACATGGTTTCATTATGACCAGAATCGGTCTTGAGATATTTTTAACTTGATTTACAGTATTTGAGAGGTATGTCTTAACACCGATACTACAGTGCTTAAGTACTGCTCACGTATATGTTTCTAGGTTTATATTATGCATTTCATACGGTCAAATTACTTTTGAGCAACTAATAAGAAGCGCGAAACGGTATGCGTTTTAGTTTCGTTTTGTGCTGGGACCCGTGGATTGATTAGAGATATCAAGTACATACAAGTCATTTTTTAAATGTTGTAGTTCGTCTTGAAAAAATGTTACGAGTACATCATCTATCAACAATTACACAGGTTCTGTTTCCATATTGCGGATTTTGGTTACGTAATATTATTTTCTAGATTTCACGTTGTGAATATATGATTTGGGCAAACAGAGCCGCAAAGAAGTACATTATGGGTTGTTGTTGTTTTTTTTGCAGTTTTATCTAGAACAAGCGATGCTTAAACCTTTGTCTGATTCTTGTGAAACTATCCACACGACAGTTACAGTACCTAGGAGTTGACTTCAGTGATGTCACTGATGGGATGTTTCTAAAAATCCATCCTCTGTAAAACGTCTTCTCTAGTTGTCCTGCATATGTATTCGCTAATGAAGCTGTGTGTTCTGAGCCTGGATCTCTACATTTCTGTATGAACCAGCTTAGAGGGCTAAAGACAGCTTGTGTTTAAATTGAGTGTAAGGCAATTTATGCTTCTAAAGTCATGGTCAGCATTTATTATTGTACTGTGCTGTAAACTTGTTCTGTGCCTAGTCACATTATTTTATAGCGTTTTTATAGTGTTATCAAATCCGGTGGCGCTGTGTGTTAGTTTCCTGACTCCCATGTCACATGGTCTGTGATTGAAACCTGTGAAACCGGTTTAATTCGTCACAGCCAGCACTCCGGCAGAGAGGGGGTTGTACTCGTAAAGTAGAAGCAGGCGAGATTTCCAGCGAAAGACACCTCCCCCCCACCCTCATACGATTCGCATTGTAATTACACATTGTAATTGTATTACACATTGTACACATGCTTAAAAGAGAAGAGAGAAAACGCAAGCCTTCTTCAGGTGTGAGGGTCTTCTGCTCAGAATGAAACGCTAAAATGTAATGTAGGCTCTGAATGGGTTCAATTATGATTTGGGCTTGATTAAGGTCGCTGCCTTTCATCTAAAACCCTACTTGAATCCTTCGAAACTAAAAATCAGCATTAGTGAGTTCTAAATAAAGAGGTATCCAGGTAACAGTGAAACGGGCGACAGTCTGGGGAGATCGCCCGTTTTCCATGTAAATAGTTCCCTGGTTCCGCACCCCTTGGTGTTTCTCTCGCTCTCTCTCGGGTCACCTGATCATTAGCTCGAAAGATTTCAGTGCTTTGTGTATATTCTAATGGTAGTGGGGGCAGGGTGTGTGGAAACAGGTATGGTTGAAATTGCATTGGAGATCTATGTTCTTCACACCTGAAACATTTTCTCTGAAAGCATTTTCTTCGCAGTTTAACCGATCTTGTTACAGCATGTTACAGTTTACTATTATTAACCATATTAATTTTAAGTGCTTAATGCCATTTTTTGACCAGGCACGAATATTCTTAAGTCCATATCTTCGCAAGGGAATCAGTGCGAATTGTAATACTAATTAAATTAAAACTACTAACTACTAACTAATACTAATTAAAACAAACCAGAAACGTGTTGTTCTGTCTAATGACATTACAAGTGGAAAGATTACAGATTTTAATCGTCTTTAATTTTGTTACGTTATACATTTTAGAAACGTTTCATCCATACAAACACCACAAAACTATTTTCGATTGTATTTCTGAATAGTACAGATGCAGCCATTCAAAATGCGTGAGGTATTTCGCGGCATACCCCGGTGGGCGTGTCACAGTATCACGCGGTATGACGCAGTTAACGTGGTGTCACGTGGTTAACTATCCGGCGTCGCCTTGTAAAACCGCCAGGGGGAGCTTAACCTCTCATGTACAGCATTTGAGCCTTTAATTTTGAACTGTGTATTACAGCATGTTAATCATCAGTCATTAAAATGTTGGTATATTTTATGAAAGCAAGATTGCTCAGTTGGACAAAAGTACACAACCTACCTTTATCAGAAATATCAAAGCCTTTACTGAAGATATTACTAATAGTATTAATAATGGATGACTTTGGACAAGCTGTATACTCAAAGTATAATTTCTTTAGCACATTTGTACAAGCACTTGGAATCTGTCCAAGCCATACTTTGTCAGGCATTTTGTTTTACTTCAACGGGCATAAAAACTTCCTTGCTTTTAACAGGGCGTTTCATAATTTCTAGCTACGAAAATGATTTAAAATGCGACACCTATCATTCAACTAGAGCTTAAAATATCACAAGGAAAAATACACACCGGTATTTCATTTCTCCCTAAACATTGTAAGCTTCAAGTCTTTAACTAACGTGATACCGGAGTCAACAAGCATACTTTTAGAATTTGATTAAAAGGGAATATAATATGGAATCGCGTATCTCAAGAATTTAATAACGGTATGATTACATCCGTGTACTGCGGCAGGGCTGTGTAGGGCTGTTTCGCCTGCCTGATCATGCGAGCTCTCTTGTAGCCTACTGGTCTAGGTGCGTGACTACCAACTGGCAGGTTGTGTGTTCAAATCCAGCTGGTGCTGGACTTTTATTTTAACAAACATTTCTTCGAAAAAATAGGTAAGCGATATTATGGACAATCAGTTGACTTTTATATTTCAAAATATCGCAACATGATCGATATTTGCGATATTTTGAACATATCTTCCCTTCTGACAGCGGTTCCTGCTTCTATTGTGTGTGTGTGTGTGCAACAGTAAATTTTTATAGAGAAATGGAGGCTGGACAGTATGCGTTACAATATAAACATTTATATTGATTTTAATCGTGTTCTGATTTAAATCGCAAACGCGTGTTTAATTATGTGTTTTTAATCATAATCAGGCTAATGCATTTCTACATTTTCTGTATGAACCAGCTTAGAGGTTCATACAGAAAGACAGCTTGTGTTTAAATTGAGTGTAAGGTAATTTATGCTTCTAAAGTCATGGTCAGTATTATTGTACTGTGCTGTACTGTGTCACATTATTTTATAGCGTTTTTATTGCGTTATTAAATCCGGTGGCGCTGTGTTAGTTTCCTGACTCACATTATTTAAACTACCACACTGATCATTCATCTCTAAATAAACTTTATTTTATATAGCGTTTTAAGCGATTAGGTAATTAGATTGCTCATAAACCTAATCGCTTTTTCTACATAAACACAGTGTGATTGCTCTCTGAAAATGCTTTTCCTTTATTTTTAAAGTAGGCTCAGATCGTATTATTATAAACTTTCTTGGAAAAATGTATTTTATGTAAACCATGTTTGCTATTAATTCATTTAGGGCTAAAATACAGATGCAGCCATTCAAAGTGCGCGTCACAGACACGTACCGCAGGTGACGTCGCTCAGTATGACGCAAGATGATGCGTGGCACCGCAGTAAGTGATTGGTTGACCAACAGGGGCACTCGTGGTTCGTTGGTCTGTCGTAGAAAGACTTACAGTAAACGTCTTTGCTGTGCCCGTTGTAGATATTGAATTTTACCACTGAAGGGAAATCTTAGTAGCTGAGCATAAAAAGAATAGGAGCATACTGTAACGCGTGTGAAGGCCATAAACGATATTAATTTTGGAACATAAACATACAGTATATAGCTGGTCTTGGTACTTTAAAGAAAAAAATACACACCAGTATTCCATTTCTCCCTAAACATTTTAAGCTTTGAAGTCTTTAACTAACGTGATACCGGAGTCAACAAGCATACTTTTAGAATTTGATTAAAAGGGAATATAATATGGAATCGCGTATCTAAGGAATTTAATAATGGTATTCGTGTGCTGCGACAGGGCTGTGTAGGGCTGTTTCGCCTGCCTGTTCATGCGAGCTGTGTTGTAGCCGACTGGTCTAGGTGCGTGCCTCGCAACTGGTAGGTTGTGTGTTCGAATCCAGCTGGTGCTAGACTCTTCTTTTAACAAACATTTCTTCGAAAAAATAGAATAGCGATATTATGGACAATCAATTGACTTTTATATTTCAAAATATCGCAACATGATCGATATTTGCGATATTTTGAACATATCTTCCCTTCTGACAGCGGTTCCTCCTTCTATTGTGTGTGTGTGTGCAACAGAGTAAATTTTTATAGAGAAATGGAGGCTGGACAGTATGCGTTACAATATAAACATTTATATTGATTTAAATCGTGTTCTGATTTAAATCGCAAACGCGTGTTTAATTATGTGTTTTTTAATCATAATCAGGCTAAAGCATTTCTACATTTTCTGTATGAACCAGCTTAGAGGTTCATACAGAAAGACAGCTTGTGTTTAAATTGAGTGTAAGGTAATTTATGCTTCTAAAGTCATGGTCAGCATTTATTATCGTACTGTGCTGTAAACTTTTTCTGTGCCTAGTCACATTATTTTATAGCGTTTTTATTGCGTTATTAAATCTGGTGGCGCTGTGTGTTACAGTAGTTTCGTGACTCCCATGTCACATGGTCTGTGATTGAATCCCATAGAACTATGACTTTATTTTTTAACAAACATTTCTTTGAAAAAAATGAAACGTTTCCCTTGGTCAGAGATTAAATAAAACCTCACTCGCACCAAACAAATTTATATTTCTAAATATCACAAAATACGTTCATTGTCTTCCAATCGAGTCGAGTTGACATTGGAAGCCTGCCACACCCGGACTCTTAAACCAACGCATTAGCACGTCAAAGCCCATCGAGGGTATTGAGCCAGTATTGGCTTTAGTATTCCCCCCCTC
Organism: Atractosteus spatula; assembly: GCF_055471065.1. Taxonomy (NCBI): domain Eukaryota; kingdom Metazoa; phylum Chordata; class Actinopteri; order Semionotiformes; family Lepisosteidae; genus Atractosteus; species Atractosteus spatula. The sequence goes on along the minus strand of NW_028296899.1, from coordinate 98,596 downwards.
TCCCCTCAATTCAATTCAATTCAAGGTGTTTTATTTGCATGACAGATGGGTACAAGCAGTGTTGGGTATGTATATTGTAACGCTTACGGCAGACAGGCACTGTGTAAGAGCTGGCGCACCAGAGCAGCGCACCGAGGGAGCGTCTGCATTTCTAACTTAGTTTTTAAAATTAGTCAAGCAATATGAAGCATCCCCTTTTACTTTGTGCCTGAGCATAAAAAGAATAGGAGCATACTGCAACGCGTGTGAAGTCCATAAACGATATTAATTTTGGAACTTAAACATACAGTATATGGCTGGTATCGGTACTTTAAAGAAAACATACACACCAGTATTCCATTTCTCCCTAAACATTTTAAGCATCGAAGTCTTTAACTACCACGATACCGGAGTCAACAAGCATACTTTTAGAATTTGATTAAAAGGGAATATAATATGGAATCGCGTATCTCAAGAAATTAATAACGATATAATTATATTCATGTTGCAAAAGAACTGCAACGGACATAAAAACTCCCTTGCTTTTAATAGAGCGTTCCATAATTTCTAACTACGAAAATGCCAGGTGAAAGGATTTGTAAACATATTTTGTTAAAGCAAGTCAGTTTTTTCCGCAACACATAAAAGACATTTTTCCAAGAAAGTTTAGCCTTTGTCACTAATGAAACCACTAAATAAAGACATAAATATAGAAATCTTAAGATTTGTTTTATTTAATGTTGGTAGCAGGATGAACTGTCAGAGTGTATATTTTGTCGCAGAGTTGCTGCAAGATGTTAACAGTGAAAAAGGTATTTAGAAATGAGTTATTTCAAGATGAAAATTTTCAGAATAATTGCAAATCTAGCAGGATAGAGAAAGCACAGAAAACTGGCAGTTAGATTGATCAGATTAGTATGAAAAGTCATTTAGCAAAGGGAATTAGAAGAGTGACAAACTAGTATACTTTAGATCTTTTTTTTCTGAACCAGGGACAATCTGATCATGTTTCCCTATAACAATAATAAAAAACTTTATTTGATATATCACCATTAAAGGTGGCATCTCAAAGCAATACAGTAGATGTAAAAACAGATAAAAGGACCACAGATTACAAAGTAAATGCATATAAGAAAGACCAGCAGGTAGAGGTGCTACCAAAATTAGAAAATGAAGCAGATACAGACACTAAGTCTTCTGAAAAGAAAGGTTCTGAGGTTAGATTTAAACTGGCCCTGGTGTGTGTGTGTTTGTGTCTGTCCTGTGATGGACTGGCGCTATGTCCAGGGTGTATTCTGCCTTGTGTCCGTCGCTTCATTCAAGTGCATCCAACACACAGTTCAACGCTAGCAACTACACAAAATCTAAAATATGAGCTCTACTTGCCACTTACAGTACCAACAGTACCAGCTAACTTTAGTAGTGACATTTTCATGGATCTTTTTAACAATAAAATTTACAACATCAGACTTCAGACACAATTAAACAGGCCTCAAAAAAGTCTGGTACAAACATTTTCAGCATGGAATAAACCGTTACTTTAATGGTATAAACCTTAAATGGATTCATATTCTCAATAAGATTTGGTGCTCAGTAACATGACTTAGAAAATGACAGAAGACATACGTATCATGCTTATCCTTCTATTTTTCATAATCGTAAACTCCTTAAGGCAGTTACATTTTCTCTGTTCTGACCTGGAGTTACAGAGAAATTTAAATTCTAATAAGAGATTTGTAATGAGGAAAGTCATACCAATCACTCATACAGTACCAGGATTTGCAATTACAATACAAATACTTTCTTTCTGTATGTGTTTATTTTGCAGTTTGAGTCTATGGCATTCCTTTGGGGGTCTATACTCCAAGGCATGACTTTTTTATGTATAAACATCAGTATTTACTGCTATTAATTACTGTACGATTTATAGTTGAAATCTGAGCCTAGATATAAAGTTAAAATCTCGACAAAGCAATGTAGGAAATACAGAGAAAATAAATCCTTTCTGACATCTAAAATCAGTTTCGATCAAGGTCTCTAAAACGAACAAGAAAAAGAAGATTTTCGGAGGGCAATTACGCTGTGTTTATATAGAATAAGTGATTTATGAGCAATCTAATTTCTTGTTCGTTTAAAACAGTGAAATGTCAGCTGTAAAAGATCGCACCAGAAACAGCACTCTCTCTGCCTGTCATAGACGTTCAGGAAAGGCTGAATGAAGTCATGTCAAGTACAATAATTCGGAGATCAATAATACCAGTTGTAGGACAGTACATAAGGAGGATAAGGATTTTGAAGTTGACTCGAAATCTGATAGGTAACCAGTGCAAGGACTTGAAAACAGGTGTAATGCATCCCTGATAGGATTCTTGCTGTCATATTGTGAACATATTGAAGATTGCTCAGTGTGGATTTAATTTCCCCAGTGAACAGGATGTGCATTTATTAATTCTAGAAAAAAAGCCTTTCTTGATTTCTCTAGTTCTTAGTTTCTCTAGTTCCCTTTAAAATAAACTATTATTCCACAATGCAGAGTATTACATGGCCAGTATTTACATATGATATTTGTGATTTAAAGAAATTAACACAAGCAGCTTTTGGAGATTTAAGTGTTGGCTGAGTTATTGCAGGATAAAAGACTAGAGATGTTGGCAAGAAGAAGATAGTTTGGGGAAAGCTGAGGAATACACTTATAACAAGAACACTTCCTAATGGGGTTAGGCATACTTTTGATGAAGATGATGAAGTTAACAGACTATATGTTTACATAGATACTGAAATAAGGATTGTATTTTAGATTATGTGTAGTTGCTGGCATTTAACTGTGTGTTGGATGCACATGAATTGAAGGAATGGGCAAACATAGCTGATGCGGATCCACAGAGCCAGCATATTAAGATGTTTATAATTAGAGGCAATTTGTTTAAATAACTAGGTATGGATACTGATGTGCAAGAGAGGTGGAAAGGCTGTTTCCTTAAGCCAGCAGTATAAAATATTTTATTCTCAGTGAGATGCTGCCATTTCATAGTGGGTTTCTAACACTGTGTATAGTTCCATCCACACAGTGCCTTTACTTCCATTTCTAATCTCTTTATCCAGTACAGAGGATTTGGAGCCTATCCCAGTAAGCAACGGACACAAGGCAGAATACACCCTGGACATAGCGCCAGTCCATCACAGGACAGACAGACACAAACACACACAGACCAGGGCCAGGTTTCCCATAAACTAATTAACTTACCAGTATGTTTTGGAGTGCGAGAGGGAGTCATATCACACATATGGAGAAAAACCATGTAACCCAGAGAGAACATGTAAACCCCACACACACAGGATGGCAGGAATTGAACCTAGGACCCCAGTGCTGCAAGATAGCAATGCTAACCACTTTGCCACCATTATAAATGGATGGATATCTTAGTTATCTTTCTAGTTCACAGGTTTGCATGCATAATTTAATTTTGAAAGCCACTGAGACATCAGGTACTACTGTTGTATTTATGAAAAAGAAACAAAACAAAAAACATACTAACAACTGTGCCATCCTACTCCTTAGCTAATACATTTTATTATTCATAAACAGTTAACATTGTTAGCAAAATATTTTGAATTATATTTAACCCTATTTTTTCTTTAGTTTTGTATTTAACTTATTATATGATAGTCAGACTTAATGTATATTTGAACAATGAAAATATATTTTTACAAGATTTTACATTAAGCACTTAAAATTAATATGGTTAATAATAGTAAACTGTAACATGCTGTAACAAGATCGGTTAAACAGCGAAGAAAATGCTTTCAGAGAAAATGTTTCAGGTGTGAAGAACATAGATCTCCAATGCAATTTCAACCAAACCTGTTTCCACACACCCTGCCCCCACTACCATTAGAATATACACAAAGCACTGAAATCTTTCGAGCTAATGATCAGGTGACCCGAGAGAGAGCGAGAGAAACACCAAGGGGTGCGGAACCAGGGAACTATTTACATGGAAAACGGGCGATCTCCCCAGACTGTCCGCCCGTTTCACTGTTACCTGGATACCTCTTTATTTAGAACTCACTAACACTGATTTTTAGTTTAGAAGGATTCAGGTAGGGTTTTAGATGAAAGGCAGCGACCTTAATCAAGCCCAAATCACAATTGAACCCATTCAGAGCCTACATTACATTTTAGCGTTTCATTCTGAGCAGAAGACCCTCACACCTGAAGAAGGGGGAGGTGTTTTTCGCTGGAAATCTCGCCTGCTTCTACTTTACAACCGGAGTGCTGGCTGTGACGAATTAAACCGGTATTACAGGTTTCAATCACAGACCATGTGACATGGGAGTCAGGAAACTAACACCGCGCCACCGGATTTGATAACGCTATAAAAACGCTACAAAATAATGTGACTTGGCACAGAACAAGTTTACAGCACAGTACAAAAATGGTGACCATGACTTTAGAAGCATAAATTGCCTTACACTCAATTTAAACACAAGCTGTCTTTAGCCCTCTAAGCTGGTTCATACACAAATGTAGAGATCCAGGCTCAGAACACACAGCTTCATTAGCGAATACATATGCAGGACAACTAGAGAAGACGTTTTACAGAGGATGGATTTTTAGAAACATCCCATCAGTGACATCACTGAAGTCAACTCCTAGGTACTGTAACTGTCGTGTGGATAGTTTCACAAGAATCAGACAAAGGTTTAAGCATCGCTTGTTCTAGATAAAACTGCAAAAAAAAAACAACCACCCATAATGTACTTCTTTGCGGCTCTGTTTGCCCAAATCATATATTCACAACGTGAAATCTAGAACATAATATTACGTAACCAAAATCCGCAATATGGAAACAGAACCTGTGTAATTGTTGATAGATGATGTACTCGTAACATTTTTTCAAGACGAACTACAACATTTAAAAAATGACTTGTATGTACTTGATATCTCTAATCAATCCACGGGTCCCAGCACGAAACGAAACTAAAACGCATACCGTTTCGCGCTTCTTATTAGTTGCTCAAAAGTAATTTGACCGTATGAAATGCATAATATAAACCTAGAAACATATACGTGAGTAGTACTTAAGCACTGTAGTATCTGTGTTAAGACATCAGGATGTCTTCTATCTTCTTCAGGATGAATAAAGTGGGCCTATTTATCTATCAATCATATTTAAATAACTAGTGTTCTGTACCGTGGTACCCCTAAAAGTACCACACTTGTACCATACAACAGTAGTACCTGATGTCTCAGTGGCTTTCAAAATTAAATTATGCAATAAATAACCACATGTAAGACTCTGATGCTTAAAATGTTTAGGGAGAAAGTGGAATACTGGTGTGTATTTTTTCTTTAAACTACCAATACCAGCCATATACAGTCTGTAACGTAGGGATTTCTATACGTCTTTATTTAGTGTTTACATTAGTGACAAAGGCTAAACGTTTAGCTTCAGTAACGTGTACATATCTCCCCTTTTTATAAAACGACATGGTTGAAAACTGTTCCAGAGCCACTGTTGTTTCATCAGTGAAAAGTACATCATGAAATGCCTCTCCCTGTTCAATCCACTGGAAAAAAGAAAAGGAGCATAAAGCTTCTGATGGTCATAAACGATATTCATTTAGGAGCAGCATCAGAGGTATGTTTTTAACTGCACTGCATTGGAGAGAATACCATAGTGTGTTTTTTTTTACTCCCTGGCGGAAACTGGCTTCCAGAAGAATCAGTATGGCTCAGAGATTAAATAAAACTTCACTCGCACCAAACAAATGTATATTTCTAAATATCACAACATGATCGAATTTAAGTCATTTTAATAACAATGAATAGTCACCTATGCGTTACAATATAAACATTTATATTGATTTAAATCGCGTTTAAATCACCTTTATTTAAAACCCATAAATAAAGCTGATACTGTTTAGACTTCCAATTATTTAAAACTGTATTAAAGCAGCACGATACACAATGCAACGTAAATCGCTATCTTTGTCTTCTGTGTAATAATGTTCACCTCTCTGTCCAGCAAATTTACAGGTTAAAAACAATACTGTTAGGCTGGGAAAACGATTTTTTTTAAGAAATACAAAATGAGATATAATGATATGTTCCGGCTTAGACATTAACGAAGAGCATAACGCGTGTACTGCATACACTGCAAGTACAACCCCCCTCTCTGCAGGAGTGCTGGCTGCGACGAATTGAACCGGTCTCACGGGTATTTTCAAAGTAGGAGGCGAGATTTCCAGCGAAAGACACTCCCCCCCCCCTCAAAAACCCAGTAAGTACAGTACTTACTAGTTAAAGGCTAGGCTCCCGACTACGGCGAAAGGAACCCTTCTTTCATTAGAATACAATGAACATATTTTAGCCCTGAATGAATAAATAGCAAACATGGTTTACATAAAAGACATTTTTCCAAGAAAGTTTAGCCTTTGTCACTAATGAAACCACTAAATAAAGACATAAATATAAAAATCTTAAGATTTTTAAAATGCATGACTTTGCTAAAATTTATTTGAAAATAAAAACAATTACAACCGCCAGGGGAGAGAGAGAACAGGGGAGGGATGTTGGTTTTGCATAAGGGGCGGGGCTATGGAAATTAGGTCTGTTTGGGAATGTGTAGTTACATGTTCTGGCTGTTTGTGAATTATCGTTGTTGAGTATGGAGTGTTGAGGTATTGATTTTGTGTAATGCTTTATGTTGAAAATTGAGGTGGATTTTGTTTATGATAAACAGGATAAACTGGGATGGGAGGAAGGTTTGGTTTTGCATAAGGGGCGGGATTATGATAATTGGAGGACTTTGCGAGAGTAAAATGGTTTGATATATTTGATTTTGTATTGTGGTTGTTATCTATGTTTTTGGTTGGTATTATGTTTATATGGTTGTTTTTGTTGGTTGGTTGTTATTATGGTTATTAATAATACGATCTATAGTTGAAATCTGAGCCTAAATAAAAAGAAAAAGCAAGTGATTAGGTTTATGAGCAATCTAATTACTTATTCGTTTAAAACGCTATATAAAATAAAGTTTATTATTAATTTGCTGCACAGAGCGGTGAATATTATTATGCATAAGACAAAGATAACGATCCTGATCAGTTTAGAAATCTGTGTACGCTGTAAAGTTTTTACTTCTTAAACTTTTAAAATACACGTTTTGAATAGAAAGAAATCCTCTTCCTGTTACAGTATGTATAGCAAACTAGCACGTCTTTTTTCTCCAATCAGAGGGGTGTCAGATGGTGTCAGCCAATCACCATTCTGCGTTGGGTAGCAACGGGTGACTGTTCTCAGGCGGAAGATGTAAACAGCTTAATGTTCGTGTTAAATAATTTTTTAATATTCAATTAAACGGGCACAGTTAAGACATTAAATATACATATACATACTGTATACAGTACAGTTTGCATACGGTAATATGTTACGCGATTAAAAAATAAATAAATAAAACTGGAAGGTTCAGCACCAGCTGGATTCGAGCACACACCCTGCCCGTTGGCAGGCACGCACCTAGACCAGTCAGCTACAGTCAGCTCGCATGAGCAAGCAGGCGAAACAGCCCTACACAGCCCTGCCGCAGTACACGGATATAATCATACCGTTATTAAATTCTTGAGATACGCGATTCCATATTATATTCCCTTTTAATCAAATTCTAAAAGTATGCTTGTTGACTCCGGTATCACGTTAGTTAAAGACTTCGAAGCTTACAATGTTTAGGGAGAAATGGAATACCGGTGTGTATTTTTCCTTGTGATATTTTAAGCTCTAGTTGAATGATAGGTGTCGCATTTTAAATCATTTTCGTAGTTAGAAATTATGAAACGCCCTGTTAAAAGCAAGGAAGTTTTTATGCCCGTTGAAGTAAAACAAAATGCCTGACAAAGTATGGCTTGGACAGATTCCAAGTGCTTGTACAAATGTGCTAAAGAAATTATACTTTGAGTATACAGCTTGTCCAAAGTCATCCATTATTAATACTATTAGTAATATCTTCGGTAAAGGCTTTGATGCATAAATATTTCTGATAAAGGTAGGTTGTGTACTTTTGTCCAACTGAGCAATCTTGCTTTCATAAAATATACCAACATTTTAATGACTGAAGATTAACATGCTGTAATACACTGTTCAAAATTAAAGGCTCAAATGCTGTACATGAGAGGTTAAGCTCCCCCTGGCGGTTTTACAAGGTGACGCCGGATAGTTTCCGGCAGAGCGTCAAATGACGCGCGATTAACCACGTCACACTGCGTGACACTGCGTGATGCCGCGACACGCCCACCGGGGTATGCCGCAAAATAACGCACGCATTTTGAATGGCTGCATCTGTACGTTCATTGTCTTCCAATCGAGTCGACATTGGAAGCCTGCCACACCCGGACTGTTAAACCAACGCATTAGCACGTCAAAGCCCATTGAGCCAGTATTGGCTTTAGTATCCCCCCCTTCTCCCCTCAATTCAATTCAATTCAAGGTGTTTTATTTGCATGACAGATGGGTACAAGCAGTGTTGGGTATGTATATTGTAACGCTTACAGCAGACAGGCACTGTGTAGGAGCCGACGCACCAGAGCAGCGCCTGCATTTATAACTTAGTTTTTAAAATTAGTCAAGCAATACGAAGCATCTCCTTTTACTTAGTGCCTGAGCATACTGCAACGCGTGTGAAGCCCATAAACGATATTAATTTTGGAACTTAAACATACAGTATATGGCTGGTCTCGGTACTTTAAAGAAAACATACACACCAGTATTCCATTTCTCCCTAAACATTTTAAGCATCGAAGTCTTTAACTAACGCGATACCGGAGTCAACAAGCATACTTTTAGAATTTGATTAAAAGGGAATATAATATGGAATCGCGTATCTCCAGAATTTAAAGACCAGACAATCGCAAACTCGTTTTCAATAAAATTATTTTATTCATTCAGCAGTTTGTGAGAGGGACATCCAGCAGGGAGAGACACACACACCGGTTTTCATTGACAACATTGTTTTTTTTTCAATTCCTCTTGTCTAACAGGAATGTTTTGTTTGTGGACAGACTGTTAGACAAGAGGAAAAGACCGCCTCCTCCTACGAAGCATTTCGTTGATCCGATCACGAATTCTTTTCCAGTCGTACGCAGCAAGGGTTGAGAATCTCCGATTCACCATCGTACTAATGGTTTCCCGGAGATTGCAAGGCAAGGCACTTTTGCCTCTGGACCCATCGAAATTTACAGACGTGGTCCACCCCCAGTAAATTTCAAAAGTCACAAGATTTCGAAACACGAGGGCGGCGTAGCGGTCGGCTCTTGCTTTCCCGTCTATGCCGATGCACTGCAAGTACAACCCCCCCTCCATCTCCTGGGTGATGGGTAGCAGTTGGACATCTGGGAGAATTATTCGTCCCACTGGCATCTGTGAATTCCGCTGTGCTTCCTGGGGGGAGATAGCCGGCGGGGACAGCATCAACAGAGTCCTGCGCGGTGGTGAACTGAGAGGCCGGGATGGAGTGTCCTGAGGCGGTGTGTGCTCTGCGGGGGGCAGAGCTTCCGCCAGGCATTGCAACCTGCGCGGCGGGGAGAGGCACTTTTCAGGAGACAGCTGCTCAACTGTTTGACTGCTGGAACATACTGTCTCCTTCCTCTGCATTTTCAGGAGTGTCTCTAGCCTCCCAGTCCTCCCCAGTAATGCATCGTATTGCTCCCGCTGCTGCCGAAATGTCTCCATACAGGTGCTGCTTCTACAGGTTGGCACCCTGGCCAGTGGCCGAGAGCAGAGACCCACGGCCTGTGGCAAAATAACATAAGTCATGTAAGAAATAAAGTCACACAGTAGTATTCATCAGTCGCGGAACAGAAGTCAAAATAAACTTTTCTTTTTTTCCGTCTTACCGCTTTCTTTTTTACTGTCCTTGTGGTAGATCGTTTCGCCCGTGCGGTGTTTTCTTGAAGAACAGGCTACGAAGAAATAATTATAATTGAATTTAAAATTCAAAACGGCAATAATACCTTGTAATATGCGCTGTAATCGCGTATTTCAGATGAAGTCTGCTGTATTTGCTTACCCTTCGCTCTTTGGAAGCTGGGGCGGCAGAAGCACCTCGTCTCTTCCCGTAAAAGGTCTTGGTCTCCATACTGTACTATGGTCGCTGTAGTGCAGGTTCGCAGTTTTTTTTTTTGCGATGGGAGCTCACCCAATCCCTTGGTGTCTTTTATGCTATATTCACCTGTACGGCTAGAGTGTGTTCATTGTCTTCCAATGAAAGGCGGGTGCCTTTTGCCGAAGTCGGGAGACATTGGGGGCTTGCCACACCCGGACTGTTAAACCAACGCATTAGCACATCAAAGCGCATTGAGGACCCGGGCGCAATAGTTGTTTTGTCCCTTGATTTACTGATCTGCATTAATTAAATCTTGTCAGTCAGGTCTTTTTTTCTCTATTTCAATTGTCGTTTACACATGCACGACTTTAAAAGCTAGCATGACAGGTTTCGATTCACATTAGCTGGCGAGCCTTGTTAAAAAAAACAATGACAATGTAACATGCCACTGTTTGTTCATGAACAAAGTTATACTGAGATTTCCTTAGATACGCGATTAAAAAATAAATAAAAATTTGAATCTCCTGCGGAACACATTCCATAAGAATCAGCGGTTCTACAACATATATCGCCTTTAAAGGTGGCTTCTCAAAACGCTTTACGGGATAAAAACAACCAGAACAGCAGCAACAACAATATTGTATTTCATTGCACTTTGAAAACCAAGTAATAACTTAACTCAGTACGTGCAAACGTTTTGTATGTTGCTGTCTTGAATGCCTGCGTACCCATAAGTATCTTATTTGCCTTGAGGCCTGTCTACAGTATATTTGTCCCCCTATCTCCCTCAATTCAATTCAATTCAAGGTGTTTTATTTGCATGACAGATGGGTACAATTCTTGTTGGGAATGTATACTTTGATATTTACACCCGGCGCGTCACCGAGGGAGCGTCTGCATTTATAACTTAGTTTTTAAAATTAGTCAAGCAATATGAAGCATCTCCTTTAGCTTTTAAGTCCCTTATGGTTTTTTCGTATTATATTCCCTATTAATCAAACTCTAAGAGTATGTATCGGCTTGTCAGTCAGGTCTTTTTTTCTCTTTTTCAATTGTCGTTTACACATGCACGACTTTAAAAGCTAGCAAGACAGGTTTCGATTCACATTAGCTGGCGAGCCTTGTTAAAAAAAACAATGACAATGTAACATGCCACTGTTTGTTCATGAACAAAGTTATACTGAGACTTCCTTAGATACGCGATTAAAAAATAAATAAAAATTTGAATCTCCTGCGGAACACATTCCATAAGAATCAGCGGTTCTACAACATATATCGCCTTTAAAGGTGGCTTCTCAAAACGCTTTACGGGATAAAAACAACCAGAACAGCAGCGACAACAATATTGTATTTCATTGCACTTTGAAAATTGCATTTGAGCACGGTTTTTGACTTTCTTAAAATTGCATTTTGGGCGCGGACAGCACATACAAGGGTTAATGAACTGCGCCAAGAAATTTAAAATAGTTTTCTTTAGGTGTGAGGGTAGGAATGGACCGCAGCAGGCATAATCAGCAAACCAGGAAAACAAAGAACAGGACAGGTGAGATGTGTAGCCAGAAAGCGAGTGATCAGAAAAAGGAAATGGATTTGTCAACTGATTGTCCATAATATCGCTTACCTATTTTTTCGAAGAAATGTTTGTTAAAATAAAAGTCCAGCACCAGCTGGATTCGAACACACAACCTGCCAGTTGGTAGGCACGCACCTAGACCAGTAGGCTACAAGACAGCTCGCATGATCAGGCAGGCGAAACAGCCCTACACAGCCCTGCCGCAGTACACGGATATAATCATACCGTTATTAAATTCTTGAGATACGCGATTCCATATTATATTCCCTTTTAATCAAATTCTAAAAGTATGCTTGTTGACTCCGGTATCACGTTAGTTAAAGACTTCGAAGCTTACAATGTTTAGGGAGAAATGGAATACTGGTGTGTATTTTTTTCTTTAAAGTACCAAGACCAGCTATATACTGTATGTTTATGTTCCAAAATTAATATCGTTTATGGCCTTCACACGCGTTACAGTATGCTCCTATTCTTTTTATGCTCAGCTACTAAGATTTCCCTTCAGTGGTAAAATTCAATATCTACAACGAGCACAGTAAAGATGTTTACAGTAAGTCTTTCTACGACAGACCAATGGACCATGAGTGCCCCTGTCGGTCAACCAATCACGCACCGTGGTATCCCGCGTCATCATACCTGCGGTATCTGTACCGCGGTGTCTGTACCGCGCACTTTGAATGGCTGCATCTGTATGTTACACTTAGTTCACTGTTTTAAATAGATCTAATTAAGAAAGTTAAGTGTTAGCATAAACTATTAGCAATCGATAATATTAAATTTAGCACTGTAATAAGCTGTTGCACTTTCCCCCGCATCTTGTAAAAATATATTTTCATTGTTCAAATATACATTAAGTCTGACTATCATATAATAAGTTAAATACAAAACTAAAGAAAAAATAGGGTTAAATATAATTCAAAATATTTTGCTAACAATGTTAACTGTTTATGAATAATAAAATGTATTAACTAAGGAGTAGGATGGCTCAGTTGTTAGTATGTTTTTTTGTTTTGTTTCTTTTTCATAAATACAACAGTAGTACCTGATGTCTCAGTGGCTTTCAAAATTAAATTATGCATGCAAACCTGTGAACTAGAAAGATAACTAAGATATCCATCCATTTATAATGGTGGCGAAGTGGTTAGCATTGCTATCTTGCAGCACTGGGGTCCTAGGTTCAATTCCTGCCATCCTGTGTGTGAGGGGTTTACATGTTCTCTCTGGGTTACATGGTTTTTCTCCATATGTGTGATATGACTCCCTCTCGCACTCCAAAACATACTGGTAAGTTAATTGGTTTATGGGAAAACTGGCCCTGGTGTGTGTGTGTTTGTGTCTGTCTGTCCTGTGATGGACTGGCGCTATGTCCAGGGTGTATTCTGCCTTGTGTCCGTTGCTTACTGGGATAGGCTCCAAATCCTCTGTACTGGATAAAGAGATTAGAAATGGATGGAAGTAAAGGCACTGTGTGGATGGAACTATACACAGTGTTAGAAACCCACGATGAAATGGCAGCATCTCACTGAGAATAAAATATTTTATAGTGCTTGCTTAAGGAAACAGCCTTTCCACCTCTCTTGCACATCAGTATCCATACCTAGTTATTTAAACAAATTGCCTCTAAGTATAAACATCTTAATATGCTGGCTCTGTGGATCCGCATCAGCTATGTTTGCCCATTCCTTCAATTCATGTGCATCCAACACACAGTTCAATGCCAGCAACTACACATAATCTAAAATACAATCCTTATTTCAGTATCTATGTAAACATATAGTCTGTTAACTTCATCATCTTCATCAAAAGTATGCCTAACCCCATTAGGAAGTGTTCTTGTTATAAGTGTATTCCTCAGCTTTCCCCAAATTATCTTCTTCTTGCCAACATCTCTAGTCTTTTATCCTGCAATAACTCAGCCAACACTTAAATCTCCAAAAGCTGCTTGTGTTAATTTCTTTAAATCACAAATATCATGTGTAAATACTGGCCATGTAATACTCTGCATTGTGGAATAATAGTTTATTTTAAAGGGAACTAGAGAAATCAAGAAAGGATTTTTTTCTAGAATTAATAAATGCACATCCTGTTCACTGGGGAAATTAAATCCACACTGAGCAATCTTCAATATGTTCAGAATATGACAGCAAGAATCCTATCAGGGATGCATTACACCTGTTTTCAAGTCCTTGCACTGGTTACCTATCAGATTTCGAGTCAACTTCAAAATCCTTATCCTCCTTATATACTGTCCTACAACTGTTATTATTGATCACCGAATTATTGTACTTGACATGACTTCATTCAGCCTTTACTGAACGTCTATGACAGGCAGAGAGAGTGCTGTTTCTGGTGCGATCTTTTGCAGCTGACATTTCACTGTTTTAAACGAACAAGAAATTAGATTGCTCATAAATCAGTTATTCTATATAAACACAGCGTAATTGCCCTCCGAAAATCCTCTTTTTCTTGTTCGTTTTAGAGACCTTGATCGAAACTGATTTTAGATGTCAGAAAGGATTTATTTTCTCTGTATTTCCTACATTGCTTTGTCGAGATTTTAACTTTATATCTAACTTTATATCTAGGCTCAGATTTCAACTATAAATCGTACAGTAATTAATAGCAGTAAATACTGATGTTTTGCGCCCTCTTACCACAAAAATATATGTTTTGTAGTTGGGATTAACTTTATTTCGTACGCGTAGCTACTCCGATTCGGACACCGAACAGTTAAAGATGGCGGCAAATCAGACACCCAGAGGGGGGGCGTCTTCTCGCCTCCATAACTAAAATGCCAAATAGGAGTGGCTTAAGCGACATACACAGTCGTGTAACTGACAGTTTGAGGTAGCCTATCGTGTAAATTTTGCTTTGTTGCTGATAGGTTAAGCTTTCGAAACTCTGCCCCAAAGTCATGTGACTGATTTTTCGCCCTGTTTCGTTGGTTAAACGCAATGATCACATGCACCACCATGGTAACTGGGATGTGTAGTTTTTAATTCCGTTTGAATTATAACTGTACGTACTGTCTTCATATTTGGCCAGGGCTTTAAAGAGAAGGCGCGCCAAAAAATTTCGGTGCCGTCGTCTCCGCTTTAAAGGTACCCCCGTGCTGGAAGAATTTGACCTCGGAACGTTTGCCCAGCGTAGTTATAGTGGACATAAAAACAAGAGTTCGCTGGCATTATATCCTAGAAGACACAGACCGGCACCAGACCGGTAAATGCTTGATGAACTAGGGATTGGACAGTTTCCAAGTGCTTGTACAATCGATGGAAATGTTCAAATAAATGTGCAAAAGAAATAAACAAAATAATCATTTATTTCTTTATCATATTGGCTAGCTAATGTCCTCTCTTTGCTAGTTACTGGCTGTGTTTCTGCGTTGGGTAGCAACGGGTGACTGTTCTCAGGCGGAAGATGTAAACAGCTTAATTTTCGTGTTAAATAATTTTTAAAAATTAAAATTCATTCTATACAGCAATCACATATTTGGGTACCGTTTCATAAAACTTACATGCTTAAAATGTTTAGGGAGAAATGGAAGACTGGTGTGAATTTTTTCTTTAAACTATCAAGACCAGCCATACACAGTACAGTTTATGTACATACAGTAATGTTTATGTTCCTAAATTAATATCGTTTATGACCTTCAGATGCGTTATGCTCCTCTTCTTTTTATGCTCAGCTACTAAAATTTCCCTTTAGTGGTAAAATTCCATATAAATATTCAAAACTAAGCGGATTAAAATGTGCACAGTACAGATATTAGATGATTAAATCTTTTCACTACTAACCAATGCACCACGAGTGCCCCTGTCGGTCATTTTGGCCAACCAATCACTTACCGCGGTGCCCTACGGTGCCCTGCGGGTTGGTTACTGTACCACGGGTTTTTACCGCTCATTTTGAATGGCTGCATCTGTAGGTTGTCTCTCGCAGTGTTCAGGAATTGCATTCCGAAACTGAGTCAGATCGAAAGTTGTAAGAAAAGCACCTATGGTGTCGGTTCTAACAGCTTTATTGATTCGATGTTAAAGGCCGGAAATGGGGCACAAGACACGCGACCGCAAAAAGCGTCGCCATCTGCTTCCAGCTGCAAAATGCAGTTTGCGGACGCTGAAGCATTTGAACTTGAACTTTATTGCCATATGTAACCGGTACTGGTACAATGGAATTCTTACTTACAGAAGGTCTCTCGATTGTAAAACAAGTGTAAAAAACAAGACAAAAACAAGACAAAGTGCAAACAGTGCATCAAGACAATATACAAACAAACAATAGACAATGTGCAAGTAAACATGTAGACATTTCTTTCCAAGGCAGCGGGTACAAGCGATCTCGCGTTTTAAAACCACCAGGAAAAGCAGAAAGGCACTTGCTTGCGCCGACACACGACGACGTGAGGAGGACACCGTAGTCGGCAGGATTCGAACCTGCGCAGGGAGACCCCAATGGATTTTTAGTCCATCGCCTTAACCACTCGGCCACGACTACAGCGCGCGCCACTGTTG
Source organism: Atractosteus spatula (assembly GCF_055471065.1). NCBI lineage: Eukaryota > Metazoa > Chordata > Actinopteri > Semionotiformes > Lepisosteidae > Atractosteus > Atractosteus spatula. The sequence goes on along the minus strand of NW_028296899.1, from coordinate 82,430 downwards.
CTGCGTTCTTGCTACAATCTCACATGGATCGCGAGGCGCCGGCGGAAACCTTTTTCAAAGTCGTTCTCCATTAAAAAAAAAACCTTTCCAAAATACAAGACTTGCAGACAGACACGCCTCAGAGGACTTAAGGGTGGCTTCATGTGGGAATGATAAAGTCTCCCCGTCCGGACAGGAAAATGGCACTTTGTTAGACACAAAGAAACAATCAACAACAGACAAATGTCCACAAGCATTTAAGAAGCCGCACCATGTTCTTGCTACAATCTCACACGGATCGCGAGACGCCGGCGGAAATCTTTTTCAAAGTCGTTCTCCGTTAAAAAAAAACCTTTCCAAAATACAAACCTTGCAGACAGACACGCCTCAGAGGACTTAAGGGTTGCTTCATGTGGGAATGATAAAGTCTCCCCGTCCGGACAGGAAAATGGCACTTTGTTAGACACAAAAAAACAATCAACAACAGACAAATGTCTACAAGCATTTTAGAAGCCGCACTTGAAATAGCTCTTATATTCGTGTTAGACGCTGGAATCGCCTTTTTATTGACGCTCTTACGAACGCCATGGAAAGCAAAACAAAGCAAAGCAGAGCAGAACAAAACGAACAAAATAAAACCCTCACGTCCTGCACTTGAATATAATGCCGTTACGTGCCGAAGCGGTATTGGACGTCATCCTAGCACTGCAACCCGGGGCGTACGGTATATGGGAACGAGCACACGTCACGAATCGTCTCTAATCACTCCCTGCACTGTAAGGCGCCTTGAAGCGTGCACCCTCAACATTCATCTTTGCGCATCTGTGAAAGGTAAACTCTTGAGCAAACTCTGAACCAGACGCTCAAACTCCAGCTAGGATTAGGGGTTGCATTCCCACGCTACTTGAACACTTTGTTTACGCTCAGTGCTGGATTTTGGGAACTTTAGGACGAGTGGGACTTTTCTCCTATCTGTCAATTCGTTTTGTTTTGGAGACTCTTGGCTGTCTGTGTTGTATAGTGCAGCGTGAAGAAAACGTTTTCGAAAACTGTGCCGGCTCAAAAGTTGTAAGAAATCCTCTCCAGCTCTTTTAAGTCTCTTCAGTTTTGTCATTTAAAGTGAAACTAGATGTATAACTGGAGCCTCACTTATGCAAATGGTGAGGCTCCAGTTCGACATCTACTTTCACTTTATATGACAGAAGTACGTCAGACTGCGCCGGACTGGGGGATCATTTCCGGTTATTTTTACCATCTTAAACATTTGAAATCCTCCCCTAGGCAATTGTGACACTTCATCTTGGCTCCACCTAGGACACTCTTCAATCTTCCATCACTTCTCTCTTCTCCCGCAACACTCTCGTCTGTCGGCAGTATGTGGCGTCTTTGCATTACCACCAATCTCACCACAGCAAGAAAGCAACGGGTTTTGGCAAGAGAGGAGGAGACTGCCTGGCCCGAACGGGGATCGAACCCGCGACCTTGGCGTTATTAGCACCACGCTCTAACCAACTGAGCTAACAGGCCTAGTGCCTGCTGTCCTCTCTGTGCTGCAAAAAATGGAATTCAGGGAAGTTTCTTTTGTCCTTCTTTGAATAGAAAGCCCTGCGATTCAGTGTACGGGCTTTCTCGTGCTGTTTAATGGTTCTTGTAACCCAAATCCTACACTGGCCTGAAGTGCCCCCCCATTTCATAGCATTTTTCAGCTGATTTCAAATGTACCTAAAGGAGAAGCATTATTGAAGACCATCAATTACCAAGAGCTTTTGTCAAAGGTTTTGGTGGTCACTATTAATGAGCACAGAGAGCTATGACCTCGGATTTACATCTCATCCAAAAGACGGCGCCTTTTTACCACACAGCGTCTCCGTCACTATACTGGGGCATTGGGACCCGCACAGACCTCAGGGTGAGCGTCCCACTGCTGGCTCCATTAACACCGCTTCCAGCTGTAAGCTTTGCTTTTCCCTGTAGGTCACCCTCATGCGGTTACTGACCTGGCTCACAGCTTCTAAGCTTCAGTGGGTTTTCAGTTGCGAGTTGAAAGGGGATGCAAGTGATGGAGCCGCTAACTGCAAAAGCCACTGCATTGGCCGGGAATCGAACCCGGGCCTCCCACGTGGCAGGTGAGAATTCTACAACTGAACCACCAATGCACGCTGCAAGCGTCTACAAAAAAGACTTTTTTTTACCACTCTGTGCTGGATGTTGGGTCCCAAGGGAACTTCTGGACGAGTGAGAATTTTCTGCTATCAAAATTTGGTTTCGGAGACTTTTGGCAGCCTACAGATGCAGCCATTCAAAATCCGCAGGCGATACCGCATTATTTTGCGGTACGCTGTACGCAGTCTACCGCAAGCTACCGGTAAATATCGCGAGTTACCGTAAATTCTCCTATAATACGACAAGCAAAATAATAGTATCCGGAATTTCCGCAAGGTGGAGCTAATAAAGCTCAACCTCTCATGTTTGAGCTGTGGCCATCAAAGTCTTTAACGAAGATATTACTAATAGTATTAATAATGAATGACCTTGGACAAGCTGTAAGTGTAAACTCAAAGTATTGCCCTGGTCAACATTTTTTTTTTCATTGACCATCTTTGTAAAAGTAACACCACAGCATTTCGCAATCACGCATTTGTTTCCAATCATGCAAAGTACAGTAATTTTTGAGAATCGCTTCACCATGCCTTTCACATGCTCATAAAAGAGATTGATTTAGGAACATAAACATATTACCATATGAAAACTGTAATGTATACAGTATGTATATGTATATTTAATGTCTTAACTGTGCCCGTTTAAGTATTGAATATTCATATCTAATTTTACCACTGAAGGGAAATCTTAGTAGCTGAGCATAAAAAGAATAAGAGCATACTGCAACGCGTGTGAAGGCCATAAACGATATTAATTTTGGAACATAAACATACAGTATATGGCTGGTCTCGGTACTTTAAAGAAAACATACACGAAACATGGTTTCATTATGACCAGAATCGGTCTTGAGATATTTTTAACTTGATTTACAGTATTTGAGAGGTATGTCTTAACACCGATACTACAGTGCTTAAGTACTGCTCACGTATATGTTTCTAGGTTTATATTATGCATTTCATACGGTCAAATTACTTTTGAGCAACTAATAAGAAGCGCGAAACGGTATGCGTTTTAGTTTCGTTTTGTGCTGGGACCCGTGGATTGATTAGAGATATCAAGTACATACAAGTCATTTTTTAAATGTTGTAGTTCGTCTTGAAAAAATGTTACGAGTACATCATCTATCAACAATTACACAGGTTCTGTTTCCATATTGCGGATTTTGGTTACGTAATATTATTTTCTAGATTTCACGTTGTGAATATATGATTTGGGCAAACAGAGCCGCAAAGAAGTACATTATGGGTTGTTGTTGGTTTTTTTGCAGTTTTATCTAGAACAAGCGATGCTTAAACCTTTGTCTGATTCTTGTGAAACTATCCACACGACAGTTACAGTACCTAGGAGTTGACTTCAGTGATGTCACTGATGGGATGTTTCTAAAAATCCATCCTCTGTAAAACGTCTTCTCTAGTTGTCCTGCATATGTATTCGCTAATGAAGCTGTGTGTTCTGAGCCTGGATCTCTACATTTCTGTATGAACCAGCTTAGAGGGCTAAAGACAGCTTGTGTTTAAATTGAGTGTAAGGCAATTTATGCTTCTAAAGTCATGGTCAGCATTTATTATTGTACTGTGCTGTAAACTTGTTCTGTGCCTAGTCACATTATTTTATAGCGTTTTTATAGTGTTATCAAATCCGGTGGCGCTGTGTGTTAGTTTCCTGACTCCCATGTCACATGGTCTGTGATTGAAACCTGTGAAACCGGTTTAATTCGTCACAGCCAGCACTCCGGCAGAGAGGGGGTTGTACTCGTAAAGTAGAAGCAGGCGAGATTTCCAGCGAAAGACACCTCCCCCCCACCCTCATACGATTCGCATTGTAATTACACATTGTAATTGTATTACACATTGTACACATGCTTAAAAGAGAAGAGAGAAAACGCAAGCCTTCTTCAGGTGTGAGGGTCTTCTGCTCAGAATGAAACGCTAAAATGTAATGTAGGCTCTGAATGGGTTCAATTATGATTTGGGCTTGATTAAGGTCGCTGCCTTTCATCTAAAACCGTACTTGAATCCTTCGAAACTAAAAATCAGCGTTAGTGAGTTCTAAATAAAGAGGTATCCAGGTAACAGTGAAACGGGCGGACAGTCTGGGGAGATCGCCCGTTTTCCATGTAAATAGTTCCCTGGTTCCGCACCCCTTGGTGTTTCTCTCGCTCTCTCTCGGGTCACCTGATCATTAGCTCGAAAGATTTCAGTGCTTTGTGTATATTCTAATGGTAGTGGGGGCAGGGTGTGTGGGAACAGGTTTGGTTGAAATTGCATTGGAGATCTATATTCTTCACACCTGAAACATTTTCTCTGAAAGCATTTTCTTCGCAGTTTAACCGATCTTGTTACAGCATGTAACAGTTTACTATTATTAACCATATTAATTTTAAGTGCTTAATGCCATTTTTTGACCAGGCACGAATATTCTTAAGTCCATATCTTCGCAAGTGAATCAGTGCGAATTGAAATACTAATTAAATTAAAACTACTAACTACTAACTAATACTAATTAAAACAAACCAGAAACGTGTTGTTCTGTTTAATGACATTACAAGTGGAAAGATTACAGATTTTAATCGTCTTTAATTTTGTTACGTTATACATTTTAGAAACGTTTCATCCATACAAACACCACAAAACTATTTTCGATTGTATTTCTGAATAGTATGTTACACTTAGTTCACTGTTTTAAATACATCTAATTAAGAAAGTTAGGTGTTAGCATAAACTATTAGCAATCAATAATATTAAATTTAGCACTGTAATAAGCTGTTGCACTTTCCCCCGCATCTTGTAAAAATATATTTTCATTGTTCAAATATACATTAAGTCTGACTATCATATAATAAGTTAAATACAAAACTAAAGAAAAAATAGGGTTAAATATAATTCAAAATATTTTGCTAACAATGTTAACTGTTTATGAATAATAAAATGTATTAACTAAGGAGTAGGATGGCACAGTTGTTAGTATGTTTTTTGTTTTGTTTCTTTTTCATAAATACAACAGTAGTACCTGATGTCTCAGTGGCTTTCAAAATTAAATCATGCATGCAAACCTGTGAACTAGAAAGATAACTAAGATATCCATCCATTTATAATGGTGGCGAAATGGTTAGCATTGCTATCTTGCAGCACTGGGGTCCTAGGTTCAATTCCTGCCATCCTGTGTGTGTGGGGTTTACATGTTCTCTCTGGGTTACATGGTTTTTCTCCATATGTGTGATATGACTCCCTCTCGCACTCCAAAACATACTGGTAAGTTAATTGGTTTATGGGAAAACTGGCCCTGGTGTGTGTGTGTTTGTGTCTGTCTGTCCTGTGACGGACTGGCGCTATGTCCAGAGTGTATTCTGCCTTGTGTCCGTTGCTTACTGGGATAGGCTCCAAATCCTCTGTACTGGATAAAGAGATTAGAAATGGATGGAAGTAAAGGCACTGTGTGGATGGAACTATACACAGTGTTAGAAACCCACGATGAAATGGCAGCATCTCACTGAGAATAAAATATTTTATAGTGCTGGCTTAAGGAAACAGCCTTTCCACCTCTCTTGCACATCAGTATCCATACCTAGTTATTTAAACAAATTGCCTCTAAGTATAAACATCTTAATATGCTGGCTCTGTGGATCCGCATCAGCTATGTTTGCCCATTCCTTCAATTCATGTGCATCCAACACACAGTTCAATGCCAGCAACTACACATAATCTAAAATACAATCCTTATTTCAGTATCTATGTAAACATATAGTCTGTTAACTTCATCATCTTCATCAAAAGTATGCCTAACCCCATTAGGAAGTGTTCTTGTTATAAGTGTATTCCTCAGCTTTCCCCAAATTATCTTCTTCTTGCCAACATCTCTAGTCTTTTATCCTGCAATAACTCAGCCAACACTTAAATCTCCAAAAGCTGCTTGTGTTAATTTCTTTAAATCACAAATATCATGTGTAAATACTGGCCATGTAATACTCTGCATTGTGGATTAATAGTTTATTTTAAAGGGAACTAGAGAAATCAAGAAAGGCTTTTTTTCTAGAATTAATAAATGCACATCCTGTTCACTGGGGAAATTAAATCCACACTGAGCAATCTTCAATATGTTCAGAATATGACAGCAAGAATCCTATCAGGGATGCATTACACCTGTTTTCAAGTCCTTGCACTGGTTACCTATCAGATTTCGAGTCAACTTCAAAATCCTTATCCTCCTTATATACTGTCCTACAACTGTTATTATTGATCACTGAATTATTGTACTTGACATGACTTCAATCAGCCTTTCCTGAACGTCTATGACAGGCAGAGAGAGTGCTGTTTCTGGTGCGATCTTTTGCAGCCTACATTTCACTGTTTTAAACGAACAAGAAATTAGATTGCTCATAAATCAGTTATTCTATATAAACACAGCGTAATTGCCCTCCGAAAATCCTCTTTTTCTTGTTCGTTTTAGAGACCTTGATCGAAACTGATTTTAGATGTCAGAAAGGATTTATTTTCTCTGTATTTCCTACATTGCTTTGTCGAGATTTTAACTTTATATCTAACTTTATATCTAGGCTCAGATTTCAACTATAAATCGTACAGTAATTAATAGCAGTAAATACTGATGTTTTGCGCCCTCTTACCACAAAAATATATGTTTTGTAGTTGGGATTAACTTTATTTCGTACGCGTAGCTACTCCGATTCGGACACCGAACAGTTAAAGATGGCGGCAAATCAGACACCCAGAGAGGGGGGGGGGGGGGCGTCTTCTCGCCTCCATAACTAAAATGCCAAATAGGAGTGGCTTAAGCGCCATACACAGTCGTGTAACTGACAGTTTGAGGTAGTCTATCGTGTAAATTTCGCTTTGTTGCTGATAGGTTAAGCTTTCGAAACTCTGCCCCAAAGTCATGTGACTGATTTTTCGCCCTGTTTCGTTGGTTAAACGCAATGATCACAAGCACCACCATGGTAACTGGGATGTGTAGTTTTTAATTCCGTTTGAATTATAACTGTACGTACTGTCTTCATATTTGGCCAGGGCTTTAAAGAGAAGGCGCGCCAAAAAAATTCGGTGCCGTCGTCTCCGCATTAAAGGTACCCCCGTGCTGGAAGAATTTGACCTCGGAACGTTTGCCCAGCGTAGTTATAGTGGACATAAAAACAAGAGTTCGCTGGCATTATATCCTAGAAGACACAGACCGGCACCAGACCGGTAAATGCTTGATGAACTAGGGATTGGACAGTTTCCAAGTGCTTGTACAATCGATGGAAATGTTCAAATAAATGTGCAAAAGAAATAAACAAAATAATTATTTATTTCTTTATCATATTGGCTAGCTAATGTCCTCTCTTTGCTAGTTAGTGGCTTTGTTTCTGCGTTGGGTAGCAACGGGTGACTGTTCTCAGGCGGAAGATGTAAACAGCTTAATTTTCGTGTTAAATAATTTTTAAAAATTAAAATTCATTCTATACAGCAATCACATATTTGGGTACCGTTTCATAAAAATTTCATGCTTAAAATGTTTAGGGAGAAATGGAAGACTGGTGTGTATTTTTTCTTTAAACTATTGTAGTGGCAATGCTTGTTAATAAGACAGAATTAAGCGTTGGTATGCTCCTAAAGGAGGCCCCATCTCACCCTCCATCTCTGTGGTGCAGCCACAGAGAAAGAATTCATGCAAGCTGATTTAAGATGTTTTTCTTTTGATAAGAAGCAAGCTCCCAGACGGGGATGCAATTAGCTAAGCCTGGCTTTCATGATCAATGGTCATCCACTGGCGCCTATCTGTCTAGGGAGTGCCGAATGGACATCTGGACTGCATTTCTAAGTGTCAAGAGTAAGTGACTTATATCTCACCTTGACCAACCAATCAGGGACTGGCAGGGCGTGGTAATACCACGTGGGTCTCCAATGCCCGCCAAACTCTCAACCAATCAGCACACATCTGGGTCTTGATCAAAAAGGGAGCGCAAGCTCAGTTCTGGGCTCTCCTTGGCCATTTTCACGCATCCTCAGAGACAATCACGTGACAACTGCTGTTGTCTGCAAAAGGACTTGGACTTTGTTCTAAGCTCGAGGCCGAGGATCCCGTACGTATTCAGAATTCTACCAACGTGAATGCTCCGCTTGATCAACGGCAGCCTACAGTTGGACCCTCGTCGACAACCTGAATAGCTTATTCAGAAGCAGCGCTGGACCGGGAACGAACCAGCTTCTTCCCAGGCAAAAGAGTGACTTATGAGGACTCGCGGTCACACTCTGTGCATAGAGACTTTCTACTAGCCAGCCGGACTGCTGGTAGATCCCCTCGGAGCAACGACTGCCCTGCGCGCCGCAGTCAGATTCCTCCGCCCGTCCTACTCCGAGCTGCACCTCGACTGGTTGGCCGGTAGCCAGAGGACGCCGACACAACGCCCATTGGACAACCGCTGCAACAGAGCCTGTCAGCTGGTTTGGTGTTCGTGCCGGGAAATTCCAAATCCAAACACAGTGGATAAGTAAACCCCATGTTCTACATTGCGTCTCGAGAATTTAATTGTACCTCAACACAAGTTGTTATCAATTTAATTCATGAGTAATGTATTTACTTCCGAGTTTAGAGTAACAGTGGGTAATAACACTGATTAGCGATTTGGTAACAGAACGATATATATTGACATATATTCTCTGTTGTGTATCTCTTTGTGTTTGCATCTCTTCGAGATTATATACCTTGTATATTGATAACCCTCACAGTAAGGTCTGCCGCTCGTATCCAGGCAGACTAGTATATGTTTGGTGCACAGTTTATATTAATAAATGTATCTCGTGTATTGAACCCGTGTGTGTGCGTTGTTAGTTGTTCTGACGATTGATTTTCTAAAAGCCCCAACGAACAACCTCGTGATTACTGCTACAATTGATAATTGTCTCAGTAAACCCATCAAACCACTACATTTAATGGCGTCCCTGGGTGGGCGAGTTTAGAATGAAATGAGAATCAATCGCACAGAATAACTGATATTGCTGTGAGTTCAAGTTCAGCACAGCACCGCGGCTTCTATACGCGAATACCGGGTGTGCTGATAACTGCGTAAAGAAATCCCCCTGTTTTCTAGCGTTTAGTGTAACGTGTACTGATTGGAAATCCATCTGCTCGGGTGTTTAGATTCCATACTGTATTTTGGTAAAAGAAAAAAAAGTAATACTCTTAAAGTTTCTCTGACGTAATGACAATGGCTGCTAAAATGTCTGAAGTGGAGTCGCTTATAAGTACTATTTCTAGCGACGACAATCCTGGTTACTGGAGCGGTATCGAAAAGTTGAACTTTGATGATATTGAGAAGCTGCAAGTAGATTTAGTAGCTAAGGTAGCGAACCAGCTTAACACAGGAGGGTCCGTGAACGCAGTTCAGGTCCTATCGAGTTTCGCCTTAAATCTAGCTAAACAGCTGGAACTGTCTTTGTCCGAGCTGACAAAGTTTCAAAAGCTTCAGGGAAAGCTAGAAAGATATAAGGCGGAGCGAGTTGAGTTGTTGGATATAATCAGAGAAAAGAGAGTGAAAAATGAGGAAAGTGAAGACAGACTCAGGGAAGTTTTAGGTAAATTAGATGACCTGTCTGCTAGAGAAACTGCGGCTGAGGTAGCTAGGAGAGACCTGGAAGCGAGCTTGAAAGAAAAAGAAAAAGAAATTGAGCGTTTAAATGAGCTCAGCCAGGAAAGGCAAAAGGAGTTAGATGCTGCCGTACTGGAAGCAAAACAGGCTAGATCCCACTTGCATGCCAGCCCACCTAGCAGCCCGGAGCGCTCACCCAGCGCGCCGGGAGGAGGTTTCTCCCGGCCAGGGTCTGTGGTCGGATCGGCATGGGGGAGATCGCCGAGTCCTGCGCGAGACGCAAGGGCGATGCAATTCAGGCATAGACCCCCTGCTCCTGATCACGGCCGTCCCCCTGCCCGCGGAGAAACCGTAAAAATTAACCTCCACTCCCTGAGGCAGTTAGCCAAAGATGTAGAAAGGTTTGACCCGTCAGTGTCAGGGAATAATGTGGAAACCTACATCGATGAGCTGAGACATACTTTGCAGTTTATGCCCGGAGCGTCCGAACAGGAAAAGGCTATGTTAGTAAGGAAAACTACTAGCCGAGCGGTCCACGAGTGGATGTCTAGACAAGGACCGGAGGTCTGTAATAGCTTTGAGGAGCTGTGTCAGGCAATGATCGGAGAATTTTCGGCTTTTATCGATCCCATAGCTGCCGTGGCCGCTGCGCACCATATTAAGCACGAAAAAGCTGAAGCCCCTCGCGACTATTATGAGAGGCTTAGGCGCACTTATTTTGCAGGGCGGAATGAAGAGGGTTGCGAAGAGAACGTGAATTTCAAAGGTTTATTCATTGCTAATCTGCATCCCTCAATCAGGAAAATGATTGTGATGCACACTGATGCAAAAGCGATGAAAATGGCTGACATTAGAAGGTTGGCTCAAAAAGCCTGGGGAGCTGAAGTCTCTGCTTCCTCAGAGCGAAAACCTGCTAAAACGGCCGTGTTCGCCACTAAAGCCAGCAGGGTTGACGACTCGCCTCAGCTCGAGGGAGCTGAGGTTCCTGAGCCCGCTAAGCCCCGGCGCAAAATAGGCAGGCAGGACCGCACTAAGCGTCAGAGCCGCCGTGAGCGCTACGGGGAAGGCAAGGGCACAGGCAGAGCCTATCAGAAGGCTGGACGAAGGGAGTCGACTGCAACCCGCCTGGCCAGGCTTGAACAAGCCCTGCTTGAGAGATCAGGACAGGGTAAACCTTCCGCACTGAATGCCGGAAGCGTGAATGAGCTTAGTGGGACCACGCCCCTTCTCACTGGAGGAGGCGGGGATCCATCCCAAACCCCTCCCTCAGTCTATCTGATTGGGTGGGAGGGTTCCTGCCTGGAAGAAGGCTGTGACTCTGAGTTGGGCGCTGACCCCGCCCCTGAAGTCAAAGAAAAGGCAGGCTTCCAACAATTCTTAGGGAATCTCAGCCAGAAAGGCAAAGCAAGGCGTATTTATATCAAGGTTTCTCTTGAAAACGTCTTAGATAGAGAAGCACTGGTTGACACTGGGGCTGAAATTAGTTTGATGTCAGCTGATCTACTCAGCGAGCTCAAACGAGTAGCGAAAGGAAAAGGCATCAGACTTAAGGTAGAACCGTGTAAGATAGATATTTCCAGCTATACCCAGGATCATGCCAGGATCACACACCGAGTGTGGGTGGCACTTAGGTTCGGGCCAATGAACGTGGTGCATCCTGTTTACATCTCTAGGTTTAAAACAGAGCCACTACTCATTGGCCAAGACCTGCTTGACAGGCTGGAGCCTCTGGTGGACTGCCAGCGTGGAAAATTGTGGGCTCAGGTCAAGCACCCTAAGCCTGTCGTACAGCAAAAAGGGGGGTTCAGTGGTTATGCTGTGATCACACAGTGCCCACTGAACACCATAGCTGAGTTGGAGGATTCGCCTGGTTCCTCTGGACGAGAAATAAATGTCTCTTCTTGCTTTCCAAAACTACAGGGAAGTCCTGCCCAGGCCAGCACTCCCACGGTCTCCCAACTACAGGAGCAGTGCTCGGAGCAGCTGCTTGACCCGCCAGGTAAAGCACACCCCTTTTTCATCCCTGAAGAAGAGTGGATCTCCCTGTCCGGTAATGAATGGGAGTCCTTTCTGTGCGCCCTGGTACCTCAGGGGGACAAGGACTACCACCCCATGGTGGTGGGAGGGGTCCAGGTGGCAGAAGTGCAGGTTGATGATGTAATTCTCAGCCTCAGCTCTGAGAAGTCCATAATCAGTGAAGGTCTGTTCGAGGACCTGTCGCGAAGCCGTCAGGTGACCCTGGTGACGCAATCACAGGGTCTGTGGTGGGCACCCCCACCTCATAGGTCCATTTGGAGCAAAGGAAGCTGTGCAGCTTCCATCTCCATCGGAAAAAGGAAGTTTGCTCACTACTTCCAGGTAGCACCTCAGCTGACCCATTCGGTCTGTATTGGTGCAGACCTGTTGGTTCGACTGGGCGCCCAGCTGGACACAGTAAACAGTGTGCTGTGGACACGGGTGAACCCAGATGCCCACTCTCTAAGCGGCGACCCCGAGAACATTCGGTCAGGTCAGACGATTCCTCAGGCCTGCCAGGTAGTAAACGAATCGGACCTGATCGTTCCTGCGTCAACAGCAGGGTTTCCGGTACGCCTTGTCCTAAAGAAGGGACAGAGGATGGATGCTGAGATGGTTTTCTTCCAACCATCAGCTCAGTTTATCAGACTGAACCTAGCAGTCTGTGGTACCCCCAGACTGGAAAGGAATGGCCGAGCCACCTGCCTGTTGGTGCAAAACATAGCAAAACAAGATGTCAAAATCCCTGCTCGCACTGACATGGGACTGGTAATTGACAATGGGTTCTATGATTTCGAACTGGCCATCCCAGTACTGGGGCAGCTCCCTGGTCCCTTGGCCAGGGAGGGGGGGACCGAGCAGGTGTACTACACCTACCCCCGGCAGATGATTGCAATTATGCCAATAGAGGGATTCTGCAACCAGGAGGTGTGCAGAGTGGACCTTAGCGATAAGGATGAGATGGTTGTGTATACAGTACACGCAGGGGTTCCGACGGACCACTCAGCCGAGAGTGCGACCCGGGATACCGCCATGCCGTCAAAAGCGGGGTTCCTAGAGCAGGTACAGGATCAGGTTGGTAAGGCAGATGCCCTGGAAACGGAAAACCAGCGTCAGCAGCTGCATCAGATCTTCCAGGATTTCCAGGAAGTGTTTGCACGGGACGCCTATGACTGCGGGGTGACGGATTTGCACACAGTGCGCATTCCTACGGCCCCTGGCGCCCGCCCAACCTATGTCAGGCAGTATCGCATTCCCCTCACGGCATACGAGTACATAAAGCAGACGTTGGATGCTCTACTAGAGCGTCAGATCATAAGGGAGTGTAACTCCACTTATAACTCCCCACTGTGGCCGGTGCTGAAACCCAATGGTAAGTGGCGTCTGACCATTAACTACCGGCAGTTGAATAAACAGGTTCCTTTGTCACGATGGCCAATGATCTACCTAGATCAGGAGTTAGCCAAGGTGACAACAGCAAAATATTTCACCACAGTGGATGTGGCCAATGGGTTCTGGACCCTTAAGGTAGAACCGACAGACCAGTACAAACTGGCCTTTTCCTTTGGAAACAGGCAGTTCACCTGGAATCGATGCCCCTTTGGGTATTCCAACTCCCCAGCGGAGTTCAACATATTTCTGCACAAAGCCATGAGTGATGCAGCCGCCAGGGGCAACCTGGTCTATGTGGACAATATTCTGATGCGGAGTCAGACCTGGGAAGAACACATGGCCGAGATCAGGCATGTGTTGACCCAGCTCTCCCGTGCAGGGGCCAAACTGTCTCTGGCTAAGGGACAGTGGTGTAGGACCCAAGTGGAGTACGTGGGACTATTGGTTGGAGCCCAAGGCATACAGCCACAGTCCAGCAGAGTCCAAGCTATCCAGAATATGAAGTCGCCCACTAACCTGTCTGAACTGCGCAGCTTTCTGGGAGTATGTAATTATTCCCGGCAGTTCATTGAGGATTACGCTGAAATAGCAAGGCCCCTCCACAAGCTGCTGCAGAAAGACGTGCCCTTTGAGTGGGGACCTTCCTCAGAACAGGCTGTGATGGAGCTGAAGCGCAGACTCGGTAGTGCGCCGTGCTTGGCCTACCCTGACAAAAATAAGGTCTTCTACCTTGAAGCAGGGTTCTCAGAGCACTGCCTTGGGGCTGCTCTGAGTCAGGAATATGACCAAGAGCGAAGGGTGGTGGCGTATGCCAGTCGAGCCCTGAACCCAGTGGAGCAAAAGTTCTTGGACTGCGAGAAGGCCCTGTTGTCTACGGTCTGGTCGGTAGAACACTTCCGTAGTTATGTAGGGGGACAAAAGATCATCATCGAAACCTGCCACCAACCTGTGACATTCCTGCATAGCCAGAGACTCAAAGCGGGCAGGGTGTCAAATAGCAGGATTGTGGCATGGATGATGGCCCTACAAGGCTATGAGATAGAGGTACGTTATGCACAGAGCAAGAAAATGTACCTGGGACAGGGCCTGGCTTTGGGCCAAGTGTGTCACGGCTGTGACACTGAGATGGAAGCTCCAGAAACAATTCCCGCTGCTGAGCTACCGAACAATCACCGGTACTACGATGAAAACGTGGGCCAGGGCTTACCCATGGCCTATGTTGACGGTTGCTCTTTTCGCCACAAACAGCAGGTGCTAGCAGGGGTAGGAGTAGTCTGGCAAGACAATACTCCCTGTGGGCCGACCCGCTATAAGCTAGGACCAAAGACTAGTCAGTATGCGGAAGTAGCTGGGGTGCTGATCACCCTCCAGCAGGCCCTGACAAATGGCCTTAAACAATTTGTCATCTGTAGTGACTCGAACTACGCCCGACATAGCTTCGTGTCCCATCTTCCGTATTGGAAGGGTAACGGCATGAAAAATGCCCGGGGCAAGGAAGTAAAGAACAAAGAGTTGTTCCTGGCCAGTGACAAGCTCACGACCGAGGCTGGAATGATGGTTTACTGGAGGAAGGTGAAGGGACACTCCCAGGTGAAGAGACTCGACAAAGACGGGAATGATGAGGCCGACCGGCTGGCTAAATCTGGCGCCTTAGAGGGTGAACCCTGGCAGTTCCAGCAGGAATGGCTACCCCCAGAAACCGTGGCTGAGGTCAAGGCGGTCACCCGAAGCAGGGCTAGACAGGATGTCGGAGCTGACCCTCAATCTGTAGTGCTTGGGTCACAGGGTTTTAACACCGATCTTGCGGAAATGCAGAAACAGGACCCAGCAATTGGGCTAATGTATCAGCATATCGCTGACCCAGTGCGTCAACCTCTTTCGGAGCAGGTGCTGAGCCAGTCTCCAGAGTTGAAGGAGCTGGCAGAGGTGAAAGACAACCTAAAAATTATAAAGGGGTTGTTGGTTTGTGTACCAGTTGCACAAGGTGTCCCAAAGTGGGTAGTTCCCCGCTGCCATCGGGGGGTCATGATCCAACACGCTCATGACGAGCCCTGTGGGGGTCACCGGGGAATCAAGGCCACGTACGACACTATCCAGCAGGTGGCATTCTGGCCTCACATGGGCCAAGACATCGCCGCGTATGTAAAGGGGTGTCTGACGTGTAGCCAGTTCCAACCATCACGGCCCTTGCACCGTGCACCACTCCAGAAAAAGGGCATGACATTCCCCTGGTCCAATCTACAAATGGATTGGGTGGGGCCGCTGGTGAGGTCATCCAGAGGGAACAAATATTTCCTCACGGTTACGTGTGCATTCACAAAATGGATTGAGTGCCTCCCAGCACCCAACGACACGGCAGAGACAACTGCAGTGCTGTTGGTGAACCATGTGTTCAGTCGATGGGGACTCCCCCTGACCGTGGACTCGGATCGGGGAACCCATTTCACAGCTACAGTAATGGCAACCCTGTGGAATATGCTTGGGGTCAAGGCCCAGTTGCATATCTCCTACCACCCTCAATCCTCGGGCCAGGCAGAAAGGGCAAACCGAACGGTGGTTAGTATGCTCAAAAAGTTTGTCTCCACCAGCAGTAGGGACTGGGACATTAAGCTGCCCCTGGTTCTGATGGCCATCCGAGCCACGCCCCATTGCTCTACGGGGGTCCCACCTTTTGAGATGATGACAGGTCGGAAGATGACTCTTCCCCTACACTGTCTTTATGGGGTGGAGGACCTGAGCACGACGGGGGCTGCTACGGCCCATCAGTATGTGTCAGCAAGCACATCTGCAGGCAACCTTTGCTTTTGCCCAGAACAATCTGGGAAGGAGTGCAGAGGGTAGGAAAGCATACTATGACCGAAAGGCAGTTAACCAGGAACTCCAAGTAGGAGACAAGGTCCTGTACTTCCAATTTGCCAAACCCACAGGGGTGGCCCGGAAATTCTTACCCAGTTGGACAGGACCCCACGAGATTGTCGATAAGGTATCACCGGTAGCTTATCGAATTCGGATTGAAAAAGGAAGGCAATCTCTGGTCTATAAGTGGGTGCATCGCAACCACCTCCGGTTGTATCGCCCACCTCAAATGGCGCCGGAGGACACAGAATAGGGTTAAAAGTCTAAACCCGATCAAGAGGGGGGTGCCCCTTTGTAGCTGCAGGTAGTTAGGTACTGTAGTGTAGGTCCTCCTAGGAAAATATATTCAAAATTATAGTGGAACTGTACCATGTGCCTCATCTGTGTTCCAGAATGGGAATCCTAAAACTGCCACGGCTGGTCCTGACAGTGCTGTGGATCGCTTCGACACAGCCCCTTGAAGTTGTGGAACCCGGTCCTCCTACCGGCATAGTCCTGCAGGACGCTCCCGGATTGTTGTTAACAAATTGCAGAACATATACTCAGCGAGTGTATGTGCGGCTGGACCCAAGTGATGTGTTTCGGAAGCACATCAACATGAACAGTAGGGTGTCCCATCATGGCAGGCAGTGGGCTAAGGATGCTGTATGGCATGCCCAGCTAGACACTATACACATGCTCCGCCAGCTGAGGAAGGCAACAGTCAGCCAGGAGGAGATGACAGGCCTCAGCCGCCCCAAAAGGTTCTTGGGGGGTCTGATTGCTGCGGCCTCCGCCGTGGGCTCGCTATTTTCAGCTGGTCTGTTTGCTGCTTACACTGTCACCCTGACCACCCTGAGAAGGCAGGTGTCTGGGTTACTTAAGGAAATGCCAGAAATTCAGGACAGGCTGTATCAACAGCAGCAGCGGCTGGAAAGCCTAGGGAAAACCTTACAGGGCACAATATTAGCAGTAAACCTTCATGCAGCAGTGTTAAATAACACCCTCCACACCGTGGGCAGGATTGTCGACGTGTTACAGTGGGATTATGCTTACGTGCAACAGGTCAGGATGCTGATGCAGGATTTGCTTAGGGAGCTTAGTGCCACGATAACTAGCTTAGCCATGGGACAGATTCCAACTTACTTGGTTCCACTGTCCTTAGTAGAAGAAGTACTTAGGACAACCACTTCTGAGATGGTGCAGCCATTACAGGTACATTTTGCATACAGTCTAGGCAGTGCCATTCCTATACATGTCAACCCTGAAGCCAAGGAAATAGGTTTCCTGTTGAACCTTCCCATCGTGAGTGGCAAGGATATCTATAGACTCAAGTCTATATCGAACGTTGGCTTCTGGAGGGGGGACATGCATGTGAAGTTGACCACCCCACCGCTCGTAGCTTACCAGGAGGATGATCCAAATTTGTATCTTGTTCCAAACCTGGAACTGTGTATATCAACCAAGGATATCCACTGGGTATGCCCAAGTAAGCCATTCCTTAGGGACACAACTCAGAGGTTGTGTGGTATCAGAAAGGGGGCTGCCACTGAAAAGTGTAAAGCCACAGTGACGAGCAAAAGTGAGGTTAACGAACCCCAGGTTGAGCAGGTGGGAAAGAATGGCTGGTCAGCACACCACAGTTAACGGTTACAATAACATATGACAGGCATGATACAGCTACCGAAGTGCAGCTACCCAACCAAACAGTTTTTCTACAAGTTCCTGAAGGAGCGATAGTGCATCTCAACGATTTAGCACTGTATCACCTGGAGTCAGAACTATACGAAACGGAACTCGAGATTGTGGACGCTTTCAGAGGACACGGCATTGACTTGGATGAGAGAATCCAAGAGACAGTAAGTCTTGAGGGTGTACAGGTAGTCGAATTTGTTCTTAACGACACAAACTTAAAAACTACACTGGTAGGTCCCAAGCACAGTCGTTGTGGATCCTCTGGGGCGCTAGGAACAATAAACGTGGTCATCTTGACACTGCTGCTGGGTAGCTGGATCATGGCTGGGGTAATGTGTTGGATGCTGTTCTCTTGTATCAAAGCCTTGCGGGGTAGTTTGAATGAGACAAAGGGAGCAATGGTTTATCACCGAAATCAGGTAACCACTCCCAAACGTCTGCCTGCTGCAGAGCTATCCGATACTGATAGTGAACTGCCGGAAGTTTAAGGTCTAGAGCTAATGATGATGCCCAATGCCTCATTCCTAGGTACCTTATAACTGAGAGCAGGTATACGCAACGTTCTTTCCAACACTATTTCCTGTACAAATTCTCGAGAGGTAATGTGAATATTGGGTGGTAGAATCCACCGTGGTACAACAAACATCACTTAACTCTGTTTTTGTTTTGAAGGCAACAACGCCTCAGGACCTCGTGACCTTCAAAAAGGGGGGATATGTAGCGGCAATGCTTGTTAATAAGACAGAATTAAGCGTTGGTATGCTCCTAAAGGAGGCCCCATCTCACCCTCCATCTCTGTGGTGCAGCCACAGAGAAAGAATTCATGCAAGCTGATTTAAGATGTTTTTCTTTTGATAAGAAGCAAGCTCCCAGACGGGGATGCAATTAGCTAAGCCTGGCTATAATGATCAATGGTCATCCACTGGCGCCTATCTGTCTAGGGAGTGCCGAATGGACATCTGGACTGCATTTCTAAGTGTCAAGAGTAAGTGACTTATATCTCACCTTGACCAACCAATCAGGGACTGGCAGGGCGTGGTAATACCACGTGGGTCTCCAATGCCCGCCAAACTCTCAACCAATCAGCACACATCTGGGTCTTGATCAAAAAGGGAGCGCAAGCTCAGTTCTGGGCTCTCCTTGGCCATTTTCGCGCATCCTCAGAGACAATCACGTGACAACTGCTGTTGTCTGCAAAAGGACTTGGACTTTGTTCTAAGCGCGAGGCCGAGGATCCCGTACGTATTCAGAATTCTACCAACGTGAATGCTCCGCTTGATCAACGGCAGCCTACAGTTGGACCCTCGTCGACAACCTGAATAGCTTATTCAGAAGCAGCGCTGGACCGGGAACGAACCAGCTTCTTCCCAGGCAAAAGAGTGACTTGTGAGGACTCGCGGTCACACTCTGTGCATAGAGACTTTCTACTAGCCAGCCGGACTGCTGGTAGATCCCCTCGGAGCAACGACTGCCCTGCGCGCCGCAGTCAGATTCCTCCGGCCTTCCTACTCCGAGCTGCACCTCGACTGGTTGGCCGGTAGCAAGAGGACGCCGACACAACGCCCATTGGACAACCGCTGCAACAGAGCCTGTCAGCTGGTTTGGTGTTCGTGCCGGGAAATTCCAAATCCAAACACAGTGGATAAGTAAACCCCATGTTCTACATTGCGTCTCGAGAATTTAATTGTACCTCAACACAAGTTGTTATCAATTTAATTCATGAGTAATGTATTTACTTCCGAGTTTAGAGTAACAGTGGGTAATAACACTGATTAGCGATTTGGTAACCGAACGATATATATTGACATATATTCTCTGTTGTGTATCTCTTTGTGTTTGCATCTCTTCGAGATTATATACCTTGTATATTGATAACCCTCACAGTAAGGTCTGCCGCTCGTATCCAGGCAGACTAGTATATGTTTGGTGCACAGTTTATATTAATAAATGTATCTCGTGTATTGAACCCGTGTGTGTGCGTTGTTAGTTGTTCTGACGATTGATTTTCTAAAAGCCCCAACGAACAACCTCGTGATTACTGCTACAATTGATAATTGTCTCAGTAAACCCATCAAACCACTACACTATCAAGACCAGCCATACACAGTACAGTTTATGTACATACAGTAATGTTTATGTTCCTAAATTAATATCGTTTATGACCTTCAGATGCGTTATGCTCCTCTTCTTTTTATGCTCAGCTACTAAAATTTCCCTTTAGTGGTAAAATTCCATATAAATATTCAAAACTAAGCGGATTGAAATGTGCACAGTAAAGACATTAGATGATTAAATCTTTTCACTACCAACCAATGCACCACGAGTGCCCCTGTCGGTCATTTTGGCCAGCCAATCACTTACCGCGGTGCCCTACGGTGCCCTGCGGGTTGGTTACTGTACCACGGGTTTTTACCGCTCATTTTGAATGGCTGCATCTGTAGGTTGTCTCTCGCAGTGTTCAGGAATTGCATTCCGAAACTGAGTCAGATCAAAAGTTGTAAGAAAAGCACCTATGGTGTCGGTTCTAACAGCTTTATTGATTCGATGTTAAAGGCCGGAAATGGGGCACAAGGCACGCGACCGCAAAAAGCGTCGCCATCTGCTTCCAGCTGCAAAATGCCGTTTGCGGACGCTGAAGCATTTGAACTTGAACTTTATTGCCATATGTAACCGGTACTGGTACAATGGAATTCTTACTTACAGAAGGTCTCTCGATTGTAAAACAAGTGTAAAAAACAAGACAAAGTGCAAACAGTGCATCAAGACAATGTACAAACAAACAATAGACAATGTGCAAGTAAACATGTAGACATTTCTTTCCAAGGCAGCGGGTACAAGCGATCTCGCGTTTTAAAACCACCAGGAAAAGCAAAAAGGCACTTTTCCTTGCTTGCGCCGGCACACAACGACGTGAGGAGGACACCGTAGTCAGCAGGATTCGAACTTGCGCGGGGAGACCCCAATGGATTTCTAGTCCATTGCCTTAACCACTCGGACACGACTACAGCGCGCGCCGCCATTGCTGCGTTCTTGCTACAATCTCACATGGATCGCGAGGCGCCGGCGGAAACCTTTTTCAAAGTCGTTCTCCATTAAAAAAAAAACCTTTCCAAAATACAAGCCTTGCAGACAGACACACCTCAGAGGACTTAAGGGTTGCTTCATGTGGGAATGATAAAGTCTCCCCGTCCGGACAGGAAAATGGCACTTTGTTAGACACAAAAAAACAATCAACAACAGACAAATGTCTACAAGCATTTTAGAAGCCGCTCTTGAAATAGCTCTTACATTCGTGTTAGACGCAGGAATCGCCTTTTTATTGACGCTCTTACAAACGCCATGGAAAGCAAAACAAAGCAAAGCAGAGCAGAACAAAACGAACAAAATAAAACCCTCATGTCCTGCACTTGAATATAATGCCGTTACGTGCCGAAGCGGTATTGGACGTCATCCTAGCACTGCAACCCGGGGCGTACGGTATATGGGAACGAGCACACGTCACGAATCGTCTCTAATCACTCCCTGCACTGTAAGGCGCCTTGTAGCGTGCACCCTCAACATTCATCTTTGCGCATCTGTGAAAGGTAAACTCTTGAGCAAACTCTGAACCAGACGCTCAAACTCCAGCTAGCATTAGGGGTAGCATTCCCACGCTACTTGAACACTTTGTTTACGCTCAGTGCTGGATTTTGGGAACTTTAGGACGATTGGGACTTTTCTCCTATCTGTCAATTCGTTTTGTTTTGGAGACTCTTGGCTGTCTGTGTTGTATAGTGCAGCGTGAAGAAAACGTTTTCGAAAACTGTGCCGGCTCAAAAGTTGTAAGAAATCCTCTCCAGCTCTTTTAAGCCTCTTCAGTTTTGTCATTTAAAGTGAACTAGATGTATAACTGGAGCCTCACTTATGCAAATGGTGAGGCTCCAGTTCGACATCTAGTTTTACTTTATATGACAGAAGTACGTCAGACTGCGCCGGACTGGGGGATCACTTCCGGTTATTTTTACCATCTTAAACATTTGAAATCCTCCCCTAGGCAATTGTGACACTTCATCTTGGCTCCACCTAGGACACTCTTCAATCTTCCATCACTTCTCTCTTCTCCCGCAACACTCTCGTCTGTCGGTAGTATGTGGCGTCTTTGCATTACCACCAATCTCACCACAGCAAGAAAGCAACAGGTTTTGGCAAGAGAGGAGGAGACTGCCTGGCCCGAACAGGGATCGAACCAGCGACTTTGGCGTTACTTGCACCACGCTCAAACCAACTGAGCTAACAGGCCTTGTTTCTACTGTCCTCTCTGTGCTGCAAAAAATGGAATTCAGGGAAGTTTCTTTTGTCCTTCTTTGAATAGAAAGCCCTGCAATTCAGTGTACGGGCTTTCTCGTGCTGTTTAATGGTTCTTCAAAAATTCAAATTCAAATCCTACACTGGCCTGAAGTGCCCCCCCCCATTTCACAGCATTTTTCAGCTGATTTCAAATGTACCTAAAGGAGAAGCATTATTGAAGACCATCAATTACCAAGAGCTTTTGTCAAAGGTTTTGGTGGTCACTTTTAATGACCACAGAGAGCTATGACCTCGGTTTTACATCTCATCCAAAAGACAGCGCCTTTTTACCACACAGCGTCTCCGTCACTATACTGGGGCATTGGGACCCGCACAGACCTCAGGGTGAGCGTCCCACCGCTGGCTCCATTAACACCGCTTCCAGCTGTAAGCTTTGCTTTTCCCTGTAGGTCATCCTCATCCGGGTACTGACCTGGCTCACAGCTTCTAAGCTTCAGTGGGTTTTCAGTTGCGAGTTGAAAGGGGATGCAAGTGATGGAGCCGCTCGCTGCAAAAGCCACTGCATTGGCCAGGAATCGAACCCGGGCCTCCCGCGTGGCAGGCGAGAATTCTACCACTGAACCACCAATGCACACTGCAAGGCTCTACAAAAAAGACGCTTTTTTACCACTCTGTGCTGGATGTTGGGTCCCAAGGAAACTTCTGGACGAGTGAGAATTTTCTGCTATCAAAATTTGGTTTCGGAGACTTTTGGCAGCCTACAGATGCAGCCATTCAAAATGCGCGGGCGATACCGCATTATTTTGCGGTACGCTGTACGCAGTCTACCGCAAGCTACCGGTAAATACCGCGAGTTACCGTAAATTCTCCTATAATACGACAAGCAAAATAATAGTATCCGGAATTTCCGCAAGGTGGAGCTAATAAAGCTCAACCTCTCATGTTTGAGCTGTGGCCATCAAAGTCTTTAACGAAGATATTACTAATAGTATTAATAATGAATGACCTTGGACAAGCTGTAAGTGTAAACTCAAAGTATTGCCCTGGTCAACATTCTTTTTTTCATTGACCGTCTTTGTAAAAGTAACACCACAGCATTTCGCAATCACGCATTTGTTTCCAATCATGCAAAGTACAGTAATTTTTGAGAATCGATTCACCATGCCTTTCACATGCTCATAAAAGAGATTGATTTAGGAACATAAACATATTACCGTATGAAAACTGTACTGTATACAGTATGTATATGTATATTTAATGTCTTAACTGTGCCCGTTTAAGTATTGAATATTCATATCTGATTTTACCACTAAAGGGAAATCTTAGTAGCTGAGCATAAAAAGAATAGGAGCATACTGCAACGCGTGTGAAGCCATAAACGATATTAATTTTGGAACATAAACATACAGTATATGGCTGGTCTCGGTACATTAAAAAAAACATACACGAAACATGGTTTCATTATGACCAGAATCGGTCTTGAGATATTTTTAACTTGATTTACAGTATTTGAGAGGTATGTCTTAACACCGATACTACAGTGCTTAAGTACTGCTCACGTATATGTTTCTAGGTTTATATTATGCATTTCATACGGTCAAATTACTTTTGAGCAACTAATAAGAAGCGCGAAACGGTATGCGTTTTAGTTTCGTTTTGTGCCGGGACCCGTGGATTGATTAGAGATATCAAGTACATACAAGTCATTTTTTAAATGTTGTAGTTCGTCTTGAAAAAATGTTACGAGTACATCATCTATCAACAATTACACAGGTTCTGTTTCCATATTGCGGATTTTGGTTACGTAATATTATTTTCTAGATTTCACGTTGTGAATATATGATTTGGGCAAACAGAGCCGCAAAGAAGTACATTATGGGTTGTTGTTGTTTTTTTTGCAGTTTTATCTAGAACAAGCGATGCTTAAACCTTTGTCTGATTCTTGTGAAACTATCCACACGACAGTTACAGTGCCTAGGAGTTGACTTCAGTGATGTCACTGATGGGATGTTTCTAAAAATCCATCCTCTGTAAAACGTCTTCTCTAGTTGTCCTGCATATGTATTCGCTAATGAAGCTGTGTGTTCTGAGCCTGGATCTCTACATTTCTGTATGAACCAGCTTAGAGGGCTAAAGACAGCTTGTGTTTAAATTGAGTGTAAGGCAATTTATGCTTCTAAAGTCATGGTCAGCATTTATTATTGTACTGTGCTGTAAACTTGTTCTGTGCCTAGTCACATTATTTTATAGCGTTTTTATAGTGTTATCAAATCCGGTGGCGCTGTGTGTTAGTTTCCTGACTCCCATGTCACATGGTCTGTGATTGAAACCTGTGAAACCGGTTTAATTCGTCACAGCCAGCACTCCGGCAGAGAGGGGGTTGTGCTCGTAAAGTAGAAGCAGGCGAGATTTCCAGCGAAAGACACCTCCCCCCCACCCTCATACGATTCGCATTGTAATTACACATTGTAATTGTATTACACATTGTACACATGCTTAAAAGAGAAGAGAGAAAACGCAAGCCTTCTTCAGGTGTGAGGGTCTTCTGCTCAGAATGAAACGCTAAAATGTAATGTAGGCTCTGAATGGGTTCAATTATGATTTGGGCTTGATTAAGGTCGCTGCCTTTCATCTAAAACCCTACTTGAATCCTTCGAAACTAAAAATCAGTGTTAGTGAGTTCTAAATAAAGAGGTATCCAGGTAACAGTGAAACGGGCGGACAGTCTGGGGAGATCGCCCGTTTTCCATGTAAATAGTTCCCTGGTTCCGCACCCCTTGGTGTTTCTCTCGCTCTCTCTCGGGTCACCTGATCATTAGCTCGAAAGATTTCAGTGCTTTGTGTATATTCTAATGGTAGTGGGGGCAGGGTGTGTGGGAACAGGTTTGGTTGAAATTGCATTGGAGATCTATGTTCTTCACACCTGAAACATTTTCTCTGAAAGCATTTTCTTCGCAGTTTAACCGATCTTGTTACAGCATGTTACAGTTTACTATTATTAACCATATTAATTTTAAGTGCTTAATGCCATTTTTTGACCAGGCACGAATATTCTTAAGTCCATATCTTCGCAAGGGAATCAGTGCGAATTGCAATACTAATTAAATTAAAACTACTAACTACTAACTAATACTAATTAAAACAAACCAGAAACGTGTTGTTCTGTCTAATGACATTACAAGTGGAAAGATTACAGATTTTAATCGTCTTTAATTTTGTTACGTTATACATTTTAGAAACGTTTCATCCATACAAACACCACAAAACTATTTTCGATTGTATTTCTGAATAGTATGTTACACTTAGTTCACTGTTTTAAATACATCTAATTAAGAAAGTTAGGTGTTAGCATAAACTATTAGCAATCAATAATATTAAATTTAGCACTGTAATAAGCTGTTGCACTTTCCCCCGCATCTTGTAAAAATATATTTTCATTGTTCAAATATACATTAAGTCTGACTATCATATAATAAGTTAAATACAAAACTAAAGAAAAAATAGGGTTAAATATAATTCAAAATATTTTGCTAACAATGTTAACTGTTTATGAATAATAAAATGTATTAACTAAGGAGTAGGATGGCACAGTTGTTAGTATGTTTTTTGTTTTGTTTCTTTTTCATAAATACAACAGTAGTACCTGATGTCTCAGTGGCTTTCAAAATTAAATTATGCATGCAAACCTGTGAACCAGAAAGATAACTAAGATACCCATCCATTTATAATGGTGGCGAAGTGGTTAGCATTGCTATCTTGCAGCACTGGGGTCTTAGGTTCAATTTCTGCCATCCTGTGTGTGTGGGGTTTACATGTTCTCTCTGGGTTACATGGTTTTTCTCCATATGTGTGATATGACTCCCTCTCGCACTCCGAAACATACTGGTAAGTTAATTGGTTTATGGGAAAACTGGCCCTGGTGTGTGTGTGTTTGTGTCTGTCTGTCCTGTGATGGACTGGCGCTATGTCCAGGGTGTATTCTGCCTTGTGTCCGTTGCTTACTGGGATAGGCTCCAAATCCTCTGTACTGGATAAAGAGATTAGAAATGGATGGAAGTAAAGGCACTGTGTGGATGGAACTATACACAGTGTTAAAAACCCACGATGAAATGGCAGCATCTCACTGTGAATAAAATATTTTATAGTGCTGGCTTAAGGAAACAGCCTTTCCACCTCTCTTGCACATCAGTATCCATACCTAGTTATTTAAACAAATTGCCTCTAATTATAAACATCTTAATATGCTGGCTCTGTGGATCCGCATCAGCTATGTTTGCCCATTCCTTCAATTCATGTGCATCCAACACACAGTTCAATGCCAGCAACTACACATAATCTAAAATACAATCCTTATTTCAGTATCTATGTAAACATATAGTCTGTTAACTTCATCATCTTCATCAAAAGTATGCCTAACCCCATTAGGAAGTGTTCTTGTTATAAGTGTATTCCTCAGCTTTCCCCAAATTATCTTCTTCTTGCCAACATCTCTAGTCTTTTATCCTGCAATAACTCAGCCAACACTTAAAATCTCCAAAAGCTGCTTGTGTTAATTTCTTTAAATCACAAATATCATGTGTAAATACTGGCCATGTAATACTCTGCATTGCGGAATAATAGTTTATTTTAAAGGGAACTAGAGAAATCAAGAAAAGCTTTTTTTCTAGAATTAATAAATGCACATCCTGTTCACTGGGGAAATTAAATCCACACTGAGCAATCTTCAATATGTTCAGAATATGACAGCAAGAATCCTATCAGGGATGCATTACACCTGTTTTCAAGTCCTTGCACTGGTTACCTATCAGATTTCGAGTCAACTTCAAAATCCTTATCCTCCTTATACAGATGCAGCCATTCAAAGTGCGCGTTACAGACACGTACCGCAGGTGGCGTCGCTCAGTGTGACGCAAGATGACGCGTGGCACCGCAGTACGTGATTGGTTGACCAACAGGGGCACTCGTGGTCCGTTGGTCTGTCGTAGAAAGACTTACAGTACAGTAAACGTCTTTGCTGTGCCCGTTGTAGATATTGAATTTTACCACTGAAGGGAAATCTTAGTAGCTGAGCATAAAAAGAATAGGAGCATACTGTAACGCGTGTGAAGGCCATAAATGATATTAATTTTGGAACATAAACATACAGTATATAGCTGGTCTTGGTACTTTAAAGAAAAAAATACACACCAGTATTCCATTTCTCCCTAACGATTTTAAGCATCGAAGTATTTAACTAGCATGTGAAATAGCGTGTGAAAAAGTGGTAGTTTTAAGCTTTTCTGCTAATATAATATGGAATCGCGTATCTAAAGAATTTAATAACGGTATTCGTATGCTGCGACAGGGCTGTGTAGGGCTGTTTCGCCTACCTGTTCATGCGTGCTGTCTTGTAGCCGACTGGTCTAGGTGCGTGACTACCAGCGGGCAGGTTGTGTGTTCGAATCCAGCTGGTGCTAGACTCTTCTTTTAACAAACATTTCTTCGAAAAAATAGAATAGCGATATTATGGACAATCAATTGACTTTTATATTTCAAAATATCGCAACATGATCGATATTTGCGATATTTTGAACATATCTTCCCTTCTGACAGTGGCTCCTGCTTCTATTGTGTGTGTGTGTGCAACAGAGTAAATTTTTATAGAGAAATGGAGGCTGGACAGTATGCGTTACAATATAAACATTTATATTGATTTAAATCGTGTTCTGATTTAAATCGCAAACGCGTGTTTAATTATATGTGTTTTTTAATCATAATCAGGCTAATGCAACATAAATTGATACAGTATCTTTGTCTTCTAAGTATCTTAATAAACTTTCAGCATAGCTTTCTACCCGTCAAGATTTATATTTCTTGGGATTTTGGGATCAAATGTGGAAGGATTAGATTATAATCGTTTTTATTTGTCAAATACGTGATTGTATTTCTGAATGTTATGTGACACCTACAGCAGTTCACTGCTTTAAATACATCGAATTAAGAAAGTTATGTGTAGCACTTTAGAACTTTTTTCTGAACCAGGGAAAATCTGATCATGTTTCTCTATAACAATAATAAAAAACTTTATTTTACATATCGCCTTTAAAAGTGGCATCTCAAAGCAATACAGTAGATCGAAAAACAGTTAAAAGGGACCAAATTAAATACCAGACAATCGCAAACGCGTTTTCAATAAAATTATTTTATTCATTCAGCAGTTTGTGAGAGGGACATCCAGCAGGGAGAGACACACACACCGGTTTTCATTGACAAAATTGTTTTTTTTCAATTCCTCTTGTCTAACAGGAATGTTTTGTTTGTGGACAGACTGTTAGACAAGAGGAAAAGACCGCCTCCTCCTACGAAGCATTAATCGCGTATCTAAGGAAAATTGCAGTATACCTTTGTTCATGCACATCATTATACAGTACAGTATCTCAATTTGTATTTCGATTAAAAAAAATCGTTTGCCCAGCCACTACTGTTGTTATTGTTTTTATCCTGTAAAGCGTTTCCTTTTTCTGCGTTTTCCATTTCCTTTTTCTGATCACTCGCTTTCTGGATACACATCTCACCTGTCCTGTTCTTTGTTTTCCTGGTTTGCTGATTATGCCTGCTGCGGTCCACTCCTACCCTCACACCTAAAGAATACTATTTTAAATTTCTTGGCGCAGTTCATTAACCCTTGTATGTGCTGTCCGCGCCGAAAATGCAATTAAAAAAAAGTCAAAAAACGCGCTCAAAATACAATTTATAGCTTAATAAGATACACTCCACAGGCAAATTTAATTGTGTGTTAGTTTCCTGACTCCCATTATTTAAACTGCGACACTGATCATTCATCTCTAAATAAACTTTATTTTATATAGCGTTTTATGCGAATAGGTAATTAGATTGCTCATAAACCTAATCGCTTTTTCTACATAAACACAGCGTGATTGCTCTCTGAAAATGCTTTTCCTTTATTTTTAAAGTAGGCTCAGATTTCAACTATAGATCGTATTATTATAAACTTTCTTGGAAAAATGTATTTTATGTAAACCATGTTTGCTATTAATTCATTTAGGGCTAAAATACGTTCATTGTCTTCCAATCGAGTCGAGTTGACATTGGAAGCCTGCCACACCCGGACTGTTAAACCAACGCATTAGCACGTCAAAGCCCGTATTGGTATTGAGCCAGTATTGTCTTTAGTATTCCCCCCCTCTCCCCTCAATTCAATTCAATTCAAGGTGTTATATTTGCATGACAGATGGGTACAAGCAGTGTTGGGTATGTATATTGTAATGCTTTCGGCAGACAGGCACTGTGTAAGAGCCGGCGCACCAGAGGAGCGCACTGAGGGAGCGTCTGCATTTATAACTTAGTTTTTAAAATTAGTCAAGCAATATGAAGCATCTCCTTTTACGTTTAAGTCCCTTAAATACATTGAGCCAGCCACTACTGTTGTTATTGTAGTGGTTTGTCATCACTTAAGATTGCTTTTGATACCATCCTTACACAAAGCAGAAGGGAGATCTTAGTGCCTAAGCATAAAAAGAATAGGAGCATACTGCAACGCGTGTGAAGTCCATAAACGATATTAATTTTGGAACTTAAACATACAGTATATGGCTGGTCTCGGTACTTTAAAGAAAACATACACACCAGTATTCCATTTCTCCCTAAACATTTTAAGCATCGAAGTCTTTAACTAACGCGATACCGGAGTCAACAAGCATACTTTTAGAATTTGATTAAAAGGGAATATAATATGGAATCGCATATCTCAAGAAATTAATAACGATATAATTATATTCATGTTGCAAAAGAACTGCAACGGACATAAAAACTCCCTTGCCTTTAACAGAGCGTTCCATAATTTCTAACTACGAAAATGCCAGGTGAAAGGATTTGTAAACATATTTTGTTAAAGCGAGTCAGTTTTTTCCGCAACACATAAAAGACATTTTTCCAAGAAAGTTTAGCCTTTGTCACTAATGAAACCACTAAATAAAGACATAAATCTAGAAATCTTAAGATTTGTTTTATTTAATGTTGGTAGCGGGATGAACTGTCAGAGTGTATATTTTGTCGCAGAGTTGCTGCAAGATGTTAACAGTGAAAAAGGTATTTAGAAATGAGTTATTTCAAGATGAAAATTTTCAGAATAATTGCAAATCTAGCAGGATAGAGAAAGCACAGAAAACTGGCAGTTAGATTGATCAGACTAGTATGAAAAGTCATTTAGCAAAGGGAATGAGAAGAGTGACAAACTAGTATACTTTAGATCTTTTTAAATCTGATCATGTTTCCCTATAACAATAATAAAAAACTTTATTTGATATATCACCATTAAAGGTGGCATCTCAAAGCAATACAGTAGATGTAAAAACAGATAAAAGGACCACAGATTACAAAGTAAATGCATATAAGAAAGACAAGCAGTTAGAGGTGCTACCAAAATTAGAAAATGAAGCAGATACAGACACTAAGTCTTCTGAAAAGAAAGGTTCTGAGGTTAGATTTAAACTGGCCCTGGTGTGTGTGTGTTTGTGTCTGTCTGTCCTGTGATGGACTGGCGCTATGTCCAGGGTGTATTCTGCCTTGTGTCCGTCGCTTACTGGGATAGGCTCCAAATCCTCTGTACTGGATAAAGAGATTAGAAATGGATGGAAGTAAAGGCACTGTGTGGATGGAACTATACACAGTGTTAGAAACCCACTATGAAATGGCAGCATCTCACTGAGAATAAAACATTTTATAGGGCTGGCTTAAGGAAACAGCCTTTCCACCTCTCTTGCACATCAGTATCCATACCTAGTTATTTAAACAAATTGCCTCTAATTATAAACATCTTAATATGCTGGCTCTGTGGATCCGCATCAGCTATGTTTGCCCATTCCTTCAATTCATGTGCATCCAACACACAGTTCAAAGCTAGCAACTACACAAAATCTAAAATATGAGCTCTACTTGCCACTTACAATACCAACAGTACCAGCTAACTTTAGTAGTGACATTTTCATGGATCTTTTTAACAATAAAATTTACAACATCAGACTTCAGACACAATTAAACAGGGCTCAAAAAAGTCTGGTACAAACATTTTCAGCATGGAATAAACCTTTACTTTAATGGTATAAACCTTAAATGGATTCATATTCTCAATAAGATTTGGTGCTCAGTAACATGACTTAGAAAATGACAGAAGACATACGTATCATGCTTATCCTTCTATTTTTCATAATTGTAAACTCCTTAAGGCAGTTACATTTTCTCTGTTCTGACCTGGAGTTACAGAGAAATTTAAATTCTAATAAGAGATTTGTAATGAGGAAAGTCATACCAATCACTCATACCAGGATTTGCAATCACAATACAAATACTTTCTTTCTGTATGTGTTTATTTTGCAGTTTGAGTCTATGGCATTCCTTTGGGGGTCTATACTCCAAGGCATGACTTTTTTATGGGAACATGACATTTTTTTAAAGTCTTTTAATGCAAGCTTCATATAAACCCTTAGCAGTGGTTACTGTCTGGAGCAGGTACTTGAATGGCACAGATTCATTGAAATGATTCAATTTCTTTTGAAAATATTTGGGATAATACATATTCCAGAAATCACAGCCGTTGAATTATCCAGAAATTAATTTCTCTCAGGGTGTATTTAACCCCTCATGGATGGCATTGTATGAAATGAGTTTGAAGTTCCCCATTTGCCTCTATTATGAGATGCTGTGGACACTATTTTATACATTTTAGGAGTGTCCATAGGAAGGTATGTTCTAGAAAGAGTGAACTTCTGTTTTGCCATTATTTTTAATAGGGGCGTTACATGTTTACACTTGGTGCTCCTACTAGAGGAGAGGATATGATTAATCTAGGCTTATCACAGAAACTGAAACACATCTGGTTGGTGAGTCTACTGTGGGTAAAATGTTACTGGTACCGCATGTTGTAAAGCTCGGTATTTTCTCTCTTGGCCTGACTTTTTTTAATGTCTGAGTGTTAGAATCCATGTTGTTGCTGGTAAGGGAATGGTAGGTGCTGTGATTGACACAGTCAAAGCCTTGTACAGAGATACCATTGTAGCTGTTTGACAGTATTTTAGATGCCCTTAGTTAAAAGCATGGGAGGAAGTACTGCCAAGGGAAGGGGGGGGAGCAAGGATTTTTTCTTTGATTTTGTGAGGTTATTTTTTGTTATATTGTGTTTCAGAAAGCAAGAAAATAAGATTTACTGTATGATAAAAAGAGAAAGAGCTGGAGTAGATCCTCAGATCAGTTTGCTACCAGCAATCAAACAAAAAAATGGAAAGAATTGTCTCCTCCTGATTGGAACCTTTCTTACTGTCTTATTATAATTTATCAGGCTATCTTTTAATTTCCACTGAGAGAAGGAAGTCACTTGTCATGCAGCTATTTTATTCTTCATTGCACAATATGCTCTAAGTTAGCAAATGAAACATGAAATAAATCAAGAATACGATTAACATGAATGTATAAACATCCAAACTATACTTTATCACATTTAATTATTGGGTTAGCTTTTTATTGAGCCAAAATGTTATAAATGTGTGAACGTCTGTAAAATGGAAATATTTATATTTTTCTCTTTTCTGTTACCTGCCTGACAGCATTTTGTATCCCATTCAGTATATTACTGGAAAATATTAGACCCAACCTAAAGAATTCATGGGGGTAGTGGGACACAGTACTGCAAAGAGTCTCCTAAAGGGACAGAGCTATTAGTACTTATGTGTTTGAGTCTGGAGAATATAGTAAACTCTAAACATTAAGGGAATGCATGGAATCGGAAAATATAAATTGCATAGTACACAAGACTTAACTGGTTTTATTCTAGGAAAGCAGACAAGACTGAGTCATGGGACTCAGAGGATCCAAGGCTAGACTGAGTATAATAGGCTTCGGGCTTCTATTGTGACATCTACTGTAAATTACAAAAATGTTAAAAGTAAACAAAATAAAGTAACTAGAATGTGGTCTGAAATCACCCCTTTAGACACCCCTTTTACTTCACTGGAGTCAGATATGAAAGGCAATAGTCTCCCGTTCTGTCTGCTGTGTGTTGCAGCAGAGGGACTCCCTGCAGCTGAAAGGGGCAGAGTAACTTGCATGCCCTCTAGTACAGTTTACACATGCACGACTTTAAAAGCTAGCAAGACAGGTTTCGATTCACATTAGCTGGCGAGCCTTGTTAAAAAACGAATGATAATGTAACATGCCACTGTTCATGAACAAAGTTATACTGAGATTTCCTAAGATACGTGATTAAAAAATAAATAAATAAAAATTTAAATCTCCTGCGGAACACATTCCATAAGAATCAGCGGTTTTACAGTATATATCGCCTTTAAAGGTGGCTTCTCAAAACGCTTTACGGGATAAAAACAACCAGAACAGCAGCAACAACAATATTGTATTTCGTTGCATTTTGAAAACCAAGTAATAACTTAACTATACAGTACGTGCAAACGTTTCGTATGTTGCTGTCGTGAATGCCTGCGTACCCATAAGTATTTTATTTGCCTTGAGTCTGTCTACAGTATCTCTGTCCCACTACCCCCCTCTCTCCCTCAATTCAATTCAATTCAAGGTGTTTTATTTGCATGACAGATGGGTACAATTCTTGTTGGGAATGTATACTTTGATATTTACACCCGGCGCGGCACCGAGGGAGCGTCTGCATTTATAACTTGGTTTTTAAAATTAGTCAAGCAATATGAAGCATCTCCTTTAACTTTTAATTCCCTTAAATACATTGAGCACAGCTTTCTCACCATCCTTACACAAAGCAGAAACTGTCCGATGACTCACAGTACAAGTGGAAAGATTACAGATTTTAATCGTCTTTAATTTTGTCTTTAATTTTGCCTGTGGAGTGTATCTTATTAAGCTATAAATTGTATTTTGAGCGCGTTTTTTGACTTTTTTTTAATTGCATTTTCGGCGCGGACAGCACATACAAGGGTTAATGAACTGCGCCAAGAAATTTAAAATAGTATTCTTTAGGTGTGAGGGTAGGAGTGGACCGCAGCAGGCATAATCAGCAAACCAGGAAAACAAAGAACAGGACAGGTGAGATGTGTATCCAGAAAGCGAGTGATCAGAAAAAGGAAATGGAAAACGCAGAAAAAGGAAACGCTTTACAGGATAAAAACAATAACAACAGTAGTGGCTGGGCAAACGATTTTTTTTAATCGAAATACAAATTGAGATACTGTACTGTATAATGATGTGCATGAACAAAGGTATACTGCAATTTTCCTTAGATACGCGATTAATGCTTCGTAGGAGGAGGCGGTCTTTTCCTCTTGTCTAACAGTCTGTCCACAAACAAAACATTCCTGTTAGACAAGAGGAATTGAAAAAAAACAATTTTGTCAATGAAAACCGGTGTGTGTGTCTCTCCCTGCTGGATGTCCCTCTCACAAACTGCTGAATGAATAAAATAATTTTATTGAAAACGCGTTTGCGATTGTCTGGTATTTAATTTGGTCCCTTTTAACTGTTTTTCGATCTACTGTATTGCTTTGAGATGCCACTTTTAAAGGCGATATGTAAAATAAAGTTTTTTATTATTGTTATAGAGAAACATGATCAGATTTTCCCTGGTTCAGAAAAAAGTTCTAAAGTGCTACACATAACTTTCTTAATTCGATGTATTTAAAGCAGTGAACTACTGTAGGTGTCACATAACATTCAGAAATACAATCACGTATTTGACAAATAAAAACGATTATAATCTAATCCTTCCACATTTGATCCCAAAATCCCAAGAAATATAAATCTTGATGGGTAGAAAGCTATGCTGAAAGTTTATTAAGATACTTAGAAGACAAAGATACTCTATCAATTTATGTTGCATTTGCCTGATTATGATTAAAAAACACATATAATTAAACACGCGTTTGCGATTTAAATCAGAACACGATTTAAATCAATATAAATGTTTATATTGTAACACATACTGTCCAGCCTCCATTTCTCTATAAAAATTTACTCTGTTGCACACACACACACAATAGAAGCAGGAACCACTGTCAGAAGGGAAGATATGTTCAAAATATCGCAAATATCGATCATGTTGCGATATTTTGAAATATAAAAGTCAATTGATTGTCCATAATATCGCTATTCTATTTTTTCGAAGAAATGTTTGTTAAAAGAAAAGTCTAGCACCAGCTGGATTCAAACACACAACCTGCCAGCTGGTAGTCACGCACCTAGACCAGTCGGCTACAAGATAGCACGCATGAACAAACAGGCGAAACAGCCCTACACAGCCCTGTCGCAGCACACGAATACCGTTATTAAATTCTTTAGATACGCGATTCCATATTATATTAGCAGAAAAGCTTAAAACTACCACTTTTTCACACGCTATTTCACATGCTAGTTAAATACTTCGATGCTTAAAATCGTTAGGGAGAAATGGAATACTGGTGTGTATTTTTCCTTTAAAGTGCCGATTCCTGGAATCTGACTGGCTGACACCCCTCTGAAGTGGTTCCATAAAATCTGGTATACGGAAAAGAAAGCGTTGATAAATACAAGTGTCTTTTAATACACTCTTTGCTGTGCTCTTGAGGATCCTTGTGATATTTTAAGCTCTAGTTGAATGATAGGTGTCGCATTTTAAATCATTTTCGTAGTTAGAAATTATGAAACGCCCTGTTAAAAGCAAGGAAGTTTTTATGCCCGTTGAAGTAAAACAAAATGCCTGACAAAGTATGGCTTGGACAGATTCCAAGTGCTTGTACAAATGTGCTAAAGAAATTATACTTTGAGTATACAGCTTGTCCAAAGTCATCCATTATTAATACTATTAGTAATATCTTCAGTAAAGGCTTTGATGCATAAATATTTCTGATAAAGGTAGGTTGTGTACTTTTGTCCAACTGAGCAATCTTGCTTTCATAAAATATACCAACATTTTAATGACTGATGATTAACATGCTGTAATACACAGTTCAAAATTAAAGGCTCAAATGCTGTACATGAGAGGTTAAGCTCCCCCTGGCGGTTTTACAAGGCGACGCCGGATAGTTAACCACGTGACACCACGTTAACTGCGTCATACTGCGTGATACTGCGACACGCCCACCGGGGTATGCCGCGAAATACCTCACTCATTTTGAATGGCTGCATCTGTATACTGTCCTACAACTGTTATTATTGATCACCGAATTATTGTACTTGACATGACTTCATTCAGCCTTTCCTGAACGTCTATGACAGGCAGAGAGAGTGCTGTTTCTGGTGCGATCTTTTGCAGCTGACATTTCACTGTTTTAAACGAACAAGAAATTAGATTGCTCATAAATCAGTTATTCTATATAAACACAGCGTAATTGCCCTCCGAAAATCCTCTTTTTCTTGTTCGTTTTAGAGACCTTGATCGAAACTGATTTTAGATGTCAGAAAGGATTTATTTTCTCTGTATTTCCTACATTGCTTTGTCGAGATTTTAACTTTATATCTAACTTTATATCTAGGCTCAGATTTCAACTATAAATCGTACAGTAATTAATAGCAGTAAATACTGATGTTTTGCGCCCTCTTACCACAAAAATATATGTTTTGTAG
This sequence comes from Atractosteus spatula, assembly GCF_055471065.1. Lineage (NCBI taxonomy): Eukaryota > Metazoa > Chordata > Actinopteri > Semionotiformes > Lepisosteidae > Atractosteus > Atractosteus spatula. The sequence continues at coordinate 45,916 of NW_028296899.1, read as the reverse complement.
TTGGGATTAACTTTATTTCGTATGCGTAGCTACTCCGATTCGGACACCGAACAGTTAAAGATGGCGGCAAATCAGACACCCAGAGAGGGGGCGTCTTCTCGCCTCCATAACTAAAATGCCAAATAGGAGTGGCTTAAGCGACATACACAGTCGTGTAACTGACAGTTTGAGGTAGCCTATCGTGTAAATTTCGCTTTGTTGCTGATAGGTTAAGCTTTCGAAACTCTGCCCCAAAGTCATGTGACTGATTTTTCGCCCTGTTTCGTTGGTTAAACGCAATGATCACAAGCACCACCATGGTAACTGGGATGTGTAGTTTTTAATTCCGTTTGAATTATAACTGTACGTACTGTCTTCATATTTGGCCAGGGCTTTAAAGAGAAGGCGCGCCAAAAAATTTCGGTGCCGTCGTCTCCGCTTTAAAGGTACCCCCGTGCTGGAAGAATTTGACCTCGGAACGTTTGCCCAGCGTAGTTATAGTGGACATAAAAACAAGAGTTCGCTGGCATTATATCCTAGAAGACACAGACCGGCACCAGACCGGTAAATGCTTGATGAACTAGGGATTGGACAGTTTCCAAGTGCTTGTACAATCGATGGAAATGTTCAAATAAATGTGCAAAAGAAATAAACAAAATAATCATTTATTTCTTTATCATATTAGCTAGCTAATATCCTCTCTTTGCTAGTTAGTGGCTGTGTTTCTGCGTTGGGTAGCAACGGGTGACTGTTCTCAGGCGGAAGATGTAAACAGCTTAATTTTCGTGTTAAATAATTTTTAAAAATTAAAATTCATTCTATACAGCAATCAAATATTTGGGTACCGTTTCATACAACTTTCATGCTTAAAATGTTTAGGGAGAAATGGAAGACTGGTGTGTATTTTTTCTTTAAACTATCAAGACCAGCCATACACAGTACAGTTTATGTACATACAGTAATGTTTATGTTCCTAAATTAATATCGTTTATGACCTTCAGATGCGTTATGCTCCTCTTCTTTTTATGCTCAGCTACTAAAATTTCCCTTTAGTGGTAAAATTCCATATAAATATTCAAAACTAAGCAGATTGAAATGTGCACAGTAAAGACATTAGATGATTAAATCTTTTCACTACCAACCAATGCACCACGAGTGCCCCTGTCGGTCATTTTGGCCAGCCAATCACTTACCGCGGTGCCCTACGGTGCCCTGCGGGTTGGTTACTGTACCACGGGTTTTTACCGCTCATTTTGAATGGCTGCATCTGTAGGTTGTCTCTCACAGTGTTCAGGAATTGCATTCCGAAACTGAGTCAGATCAAAAGTTGTAAGAAAAGCACCTATGGTGTCGGTTCTAACAGCTTTATTGATTCGATGTTAAAGGCCGGAAATGGGGCACAAGACACGCGACCGCAAAAAGCGTCGCCATCTGCTTCCAGCTGCAAAATGCCGTTTGCGGACGCTGAAGCATTTGAACTTGAACTTTATTGCCATATGTAACCGGTACTGGTACAATGGAATTCTTACTTACAGAAGGTCTCTCGATTGTAAAACAAGTGTAAAAAACAAGACAAAGTGCAAACAGTGCATCAAGACAATGTACAAACAAACAATAGACAATGTGCAAGTAAACATGTAGACATTTCTTTCCAAGGCAGCGGGTACAAGCGATCTCGCGTTTTAAAACCACCAGGAAAAGCAGAAAGGCATTTTTCCTTGCTTGCGCCAGCACACGACGACGTGAGGAGAACACCGTAGTCGGTAGGATTCGAACCTGCACAGGGAGACCCCAATGGATTTCTAGTCCATCGTCTTAACCACTCGGCCACGACTACAGTGAGCACTGCTGTTGCTGCGTTCTTGCTACAATCTCACATGGATCGTGAGGCGCTGGCGGAAACCTTTTTCAAAGTCGTTCTCCATTAAAAAAAAAACCTTTCCAAAATACAAGCCTTGCAGACAGACACGCCTCAGAGGACTTAAGGGTGGCTTCATGTGGGAATGATAAAGTCTCCCCGTCCGGACAGGAAAATGGCACTTTGTTAGACACAAAGAAACAATCAACAACAGACAAATGTCCACAAGCATTTAAGAAGCCGCACCATGTTCTTGCTACAATCTCACACGGATCGCGAGACGCCGGCGGAAATCTTTTTCAAAGTCGTTCTCCGTTAAAAAAAAAACCTTTCCAAAATACAAACCTTGCAGACAGACACGCCTCCGAGGAATTAAGGGTTGCTTCATGTGGGAATGATAAAGTCTCCCCGTCCGGACAGGAAAATGGCACTTTGTTAGACACAAAAAAACAATCAACAACAGACAAATGTCTACAAGCATTTTAGAAGCCGCACTTGAAATAGCTCTTACATTCGTGTTAGATGCAGGAATCGCCTTTTTATTGACGCTCTTACGAACGCCATGGAAAGCAAAACAAAGCAAAGCAGAGCAGAACAAAACGAACAAAATAAAACCCTCACGTCCTGCACTTGAATATAATGCCGTTACGTGCCGAAGCGGTATTGGACGTCATCCTAGCACTGCAACCCGGGGCGTACGGTATATGGGAACGAGCACACGTCACGAATAGTCTCTAATAACTCCCTGCACTGTAAGGCGCCTTGAAGCGTGCACCCTCAACATTCATCTTTGCGCATCTGTGAAAGGTAAACTCTTGAGCAAACTCTGAACCAGACACTCAAACTCCAGCTAGCATTAGGGGTAGCATTCCCACGCTACTTGAACACTTTGTTTACGCTCAGTGCTGGATTTTGGGAACTTTAGGACGAGTGGGACTTTTCTCCTATCTGTCAATTTGTTTTGTTTTGGAGACTCTTGGCTGTCTGTGTTGTATAGTGCAGCGTGAAGAAAACGTTTTCGAAAACTGTGCCGGCTCAAAAGTTGTAAGAAATCCTCTCCAGCTCTTTTAAGTCTCTTCAGTTTTGTCATTTAAAGTGAAACTAGATGTATAACTGGAGCCTCACTTATGCAAATGGTGAGGCTCCAGTTCGACATCTAGTATTACTTTATATGACAGAAGTACGTCAGACTGCGCCGGACTGGGGGATCACTTCCGGTTATTTTTACCATCTTAAATATTTGAAATCCTCCCCTATGCAATTGTGACACTTCATCTTGGCTCCACCTAGGACACTCTTCAATCTTCCATCACTTCTCTCTTCTCCCGCAACACTCTCGTCTGTCGGCAGTATGTGGCGTCTTTGCATTACCACCAATCTCACCACAGCAAGAAAGCAACGGGTTTTGGCAAGAGAGGAGGAGACTGAGAGGTATGTCTTAACACCGATACTACAGTGCTTAAGTACTGCTCACGTATATGTTTCTAGGTTTATATTATGCATTTCATACGGTCAAATTACTTTTGAGCAACTAATAAGAAGCGCGAAACGGTATGCGTTTTAGTTTCGTTTTGTGCTGGGACCCGTGGATTGATTAGAGATATCAAGTACATACAAGTCATTTTTTAAATGTTGTAGTTCGTCTTGAAAAAATGTTACGAGTACATCATCTATCAACAATTACACAGGTTCTGTTTCCATATTGCGGATTTTGGTTACGTAATATTATTTTCTAGATTTCACGTTGTGAATATATGATTTGGGCAAACAGAGCCGCAAGGAAGTACATTATGGGTTGTTGTTGTTTTTTTTGCAGTTTTATCTAGAACAAGCGATGCTTAAACCTTTGTCTGATTCTTGTGAAACTATCCACACGACAGTTACAGTACCTAGGAGTTGACTTCAGTGATGTCACTGATGGGATGTTTCTAAAAATCCATCCTCTGTAAAACGTCTTCTCTAGTTGTCCTGCATATGTATTCGCTAATGAAGCTGTGTGTTCTGAGCCTGGATCTCTACATTTCTGTATGAACCAGCTTAGAGGGCTAAAGACAGCTTGTGTTTAAATTGAGTGTAAGGCAATTTATGCTTCTAAAGTCATGGTCAGCATTTATTATTGTACTGTGCTGTAAACTTGTTCTGTGCCTAGTCACATTATTTTATAGCGTTTTTATAGTGTTATCAAATCCGGTGGCGCTGTGTGTTAGTTTCCTGACTCCCATGTCACATGGTCTGTGATTGAAACCTGTGAAACCGGTTTAATTCGTCACAGCCAGCACTCCGGCAGAGAGGGGGTTGTGCTCGTAAAGTAGAAGCAGGCGAGATTTCCAGCGAAAGACACCTCCCCCCCACCCTCATACGATTCGCATTGTAATTACACATTGTAATTGTATTACACATTGTACACATGCTTAAAAGAGAAGAGAGAAAACGCAAGCCTTCTTCAGGTGTGAGGGTCTTCTGCTCAGAATGAAACGCTAAAATGTAATGTAGGCTCTGAATGGGTTCAATTATGATTTGGGCTTGATTAAGGTCGCTGCCTTTCATCTAAAACCCTACTTGAATCCTTCTAAACTAAAAATCAGTGTTAGTGAGTTCTAAATAAAGAGGTATCCAGGTAACAGTGAAACGGGCGGACAGTCTGGGGAGATCGCCCGTTTTCCATGTAAATAGTTCCCTGGTTCCGCACCCCTTGGTGTTTCTCTCGCTCTCTCTCGGGTCACCTGATCATTAGCTCGAAAGATTTCAGTGCTTTGTGTATATTCTAATGGTAGTGGGGGCAGGGTGTGTGGGAACAGGTTTGGTTGAAATTGCATTGGAGATCTATGTTCTTCACACCTGAAACATTTTCTCTGAAAGCATTTTCTTCGCAGTTTAACCGATCTTGTTACAGCATGTTACAGTTTACTATTATTAACCATATTAATTTTAAGTGCTTAATGCCATTTTTTGACCAGGCACGAATATTCTTAAGTCCATATCTTCGCAAGGGAATCAGTGCGAATTGCAATACTAATTAAATTAAAACTACTAACTACTAACTAATACTAATTAAAACAAACCAGAAACGTGTTGTTCTGTCTAATGACATTACAAGTGGAAAGATTACAGATTTTAATCGTCTTTAATTTTGTTACGTTATACATTTTAGAAACGTTTCATCCATACAAACACCACAAAACTATTTTCGATTGTATTTCTGAATAGTATGTTACACTTAGTTCACTGTTTTAAATACATCGAATTAAGAAAGTTAGGTGTTAGCATAAACTATTAGCAATCAATAATATTAAATTTAGCACTGTAATAAGATGTTGCACTTTCCCCCGCATCTTGTAAAAATATATTTTCATTGTTCAAATATACATTAAGTCTGACTATCATATAATAAGTTAAATACAAAACTAAAGAAAAAATAGGGTTAAATATAATTCAAAATATTTTGCTAACAATGTTAACTGTTTATGAATAATAAAATGTATTAACTAAGGAGTAGGATGGCACAGTTGTTAGTATGTTTTTTGTTTTGTTTCTTTTTCATAAATACAACAGTAGTACCTGATGTCTCAGTGGCTTTCAAAATTAAATCATGCATGCAAACCTGTGAACTAGAAAGATAACTAAGATATTGTCATGGAAATATAACTATCAAGGAAGCCACAAAAGAGAGTTCTCACCTGAGTAAGGTCTTTATTTCAATATTGCAATATTGGGAGCCCTGCTGCCACTTCGCAAAGTGCAACCAGAGACTCAATTTGTTACAAGCAGTACAGGGTTTTTATAAGACGTTGCGCTGTAAAAAAGTTCAGCACTTGGTCCCTTCTAAAACTTCCCCTTTCTCTAAGAGAAAACAGATTACATCATAGAGCGAGAGAAGAAAAACTAGATTTGTTATTCAAAGCTTATCGGTTACTTTCAGCTAATTCTAATGACCCAGACAGCATATATTGTTTTGGTACATTGTCTTCTAAACTAACCTAAACAGTGTACTTTGTTGACGAACTGTTTTCTAAAATTCTGCACGCACTGTAGCACAGCAGTTACATCCTTGAAATATATTATCTAAAAGCACCAATATATTTTTTTCAAAGCTCTCTACATTTTTAAGAATCAATTTACTTATTAGATTTCCACTTCAATATCCATCCATTTATAATGGTGGCGAAGTGGTTAGCATTGCTATCTTGCAGCTGAAGAAAGATGTGAAGACGGGGGTTTGAATTTAATCCTTTCTGTAGGGGGTTTAGACTTCTAAGTCACAAGCTGGGGTTTATGGCAGGAAAGGGGGTTAACTGATAAGGATTGCAGATGCAAGCTAGGAACCCCCCTGGGTGTAATGTTAAACTGACCATTTGCCCAGAACATCGTAAACTGGCCAAATACCATGAACCCCCCTCTTTACCATCAGACCGAGTGACGTCAGAAACGGAGAAGAAAACACTATATAACCCAAAAGTTTGTAACAGTACGTTGAACAATGCTTCGGTTTTGTTGTTTCTTGCGGGAAACAAGACTTCGGCTTTATTGTTCCTTGCATGCAATAAACTCATCTGTTTTACTTCATCTCAGGATCAAGAACCTTATTTCTTCTGTTACAACAAATTTGGCGTAGTCGGCGGATGCTCCAGAAGGCGCAGAACTTCCCATCGGCAGGAGAGACGGTCAGCGCGCACATAACTAAGAGGTAAGGACTCCTCTTTTATTTAAAAGTCCCGACTCTCTCTGACCGATTGGGAAATCTCTGCTCCCTGCGAGAATCGCCCGAGATGACGGAGTAAACGTGAGTTTCTGAATTCCTCTGGCCCGGGGAAGGCACCGGTGTATGTAATGGGTTGGTTGCTGTAAGCCCAGAATTTGGTCTGGCAGGGGTTCCGCGGTATTGTGTACAGGCGTTCGAAGCTGGTGTATGCCTTAATTGCGCGTGGAGTTTTGAACGGGTTTTGGACCCTTACCGTGAAGTTCAGGACTGGTGTGGGTCTTAATTGCACCCGGAGTTCTGAAGGTCAGAACTGGTTTGGGTCTTAATTGCACCCGGAGTTCTGAGGCTCAGAATCGGCGTGGGCCTTAATTGCGCCCGGGGTTCTAGAGCAAGTGGTGCATTAAATGCACGTAGTTCAGGACTGGTGTGGGTCTTAATTGCACCCGGAGTTCTGTGGCTCGGGATCGGTGTGGGCCTTAATTGCGCCCGGGGTTCTGGAGCTGAGTGGTGCATTAAATGCACGTATAATCCAGGATTGGTGTGGGCTTTAATTACGCCCGGGGTCCTGAGATTAGCTACGCCTTGATCGTGCACAGATTGGAGTGGCGTGGTTTCTGGCGTGGCGTGGGTTTTTTTGTTTTAAAGGAAACAGGAGTAGAAGAGATATATGCATGTATGTTTTTGGTGTTTTCCTTGTTTGTGAAATACATATACACACGCACGACACTAACATAAACACACCTCATAATAAAAGAGCAAAGCATTAAGTAGCAGGATTTAAAGGACGTTGAGACCCGAGAATCGCCCTGATTGAGCTCAGTGCGTAAGTCCACCCCGGGGCAAAAGCAGCGATGCTGGCGTTCTGGGGATGGTGAATTACTGATCAAGAAAGGGGGTTTTCGAGGTCTCGTTTCTTACCTGTGAACAGTGCGGTGTAAATCCTCTCTAAAGTCTCTGAGAGGTATTTAGATCTGGAGGTAACAGACGCCTTTGGCTGAATGAGTGCAGGAATGCACAGGTTTTTCAAGTGAAAGCATCCCCCTACTGAATGAGCTGTTACCTCACACACGACAAAAGTAAATCTTAAAGAGACCGAACATGTGCGCTAACTGATGGTTTGAGAAAGTGGTGGAAGGGTCCGTTTAAATATCGGAAAAGTGTAAGTTGACGGAAAAGAAGGAGAAAAATATGGAAAAAGCTGAGTTTGTCAGAGGGAATTTGGGGCGAAGACGCCTGTAAAGAAAGCATATGAGTATTGATTGGCAAAAGCACAAGCATGTAGCTCCCACCCTGGTGCACGGCCGGCACCAGTAGTGGCAGATACATGACGAAAAAGAAAGAAATTGGGATGTGACTTAAAAGTGTGTTTACGGGGAAAATAAAAACCCGGAAGAAAATATACTTTACTCGCTACGAAAGAGTATAAAAAAAAAAGCTAAAAGAGGCAGTACAGGAGAATGAGAAACTAAAGAAGGAATTAACTTCTGGTCACGCTGCACTGGTTAATGTGCTGCAGCCAGCGACTAAGTTATATCCTGCTCTCCCACAGGGGAACAAACAGGCAGGAAACGAAAATAATTGGGATCAATTCCCTCAGTGGCCATATGGAGAAGGGGGGTCTGATTGGGATAACACTTGGTATGAGTGTGATAAAGACGGATCAGGGTCTCCCCTGTTAGAGGGAGGGCGCCCGCAGATCTGTACTCTCACTCGAAGTGGGAAAGGACTTGATGTAGCAGGGGCTGGCGCCGTTGATGACAGCGCCACTCTAACACTGTCTCGCACCCCGTCGAGGGGGTCTGCAATCGCACCTACCTTCCCTGATTTCCCCCATACGATCAAATCCAAAACCGTAAGATATTGACCGGTGGGCTAAAGTACCGCACCCGAAATTAGAAATGCAGCGAACCTGGAGTGCGCTTCAGGAATTAAAAGGATTCATGTAGAAGTAAAACAAGAATACAGCACATTGTATTACGAAGAGAAAAATATATTCTCGATGTGTATGTGTGTTTTATGAATTTGTGTGCCGGCATGTATGTGTGTAACTGTGAGTTTTGGTATACTAAATGACGGTGTGAGTGTGTTTAGCCAGCGGGACTGGCTAGAGACGTAACTAAAGAGACTTGACGAAAATCAACTTAAGGAGATTGGAAAATATAAGAGCGTCTGAAACGTATAAGTACAGTACAGGTGGACGTAAAAGTAGTTAAACAGTTTTTGTATTATTATAAATTATTATAAATTGTAATTTACACAATTAGTTGCAATAGTGGAAACAATTTGGTTTTATTCGAATGTCTCGAAACCAGACATGCTGAAACGCTGTAGGTTTAGAATCGAGACTGGGGAGAATAACGTCTTGTGAGAAAATCTGTTTACCTAACGATTAGATCCTGTAAATCCCTTGTAGCCTCCCTAAGTCTGTCCCAGTCCAGTGGATAAAAATGTACTGTTAATGGAGTGTTGGTTTCTCTGTTAGGGGATACTGGAGCACTACTGTCCTGCTTGTTTCACTCCTCTGTTCAACAGTGTACTATAGAGCAATGTATAGGGGAAGATGGCAGGAGGCCACAGGAGTATTGGGACAGCAAGTTTTACTTGCCGAGTACCAGATTTTAATGGGTGGTTTTATTCCAGATCTATTGGGTTGGAATATTATGCATTACAAAGAATGACTATGCAGAACAGGGTATCACGTAGCTTCAACTGGCTGTGATCACTCAGTATGTTGATGGTATTCTGAGTGCTTCCCCTGATGAGGAAACCCACAAGTCTGAGTTGCTTCAGCTTTAGAGTGTCTAATAGAAGCAGTTATGATAAGGCCCTTTTGTGTCTAGCATTGTGAAATTTTAACAGGGCCTGGGTGCAATGTTTTTTACAGGGTGAGCACAACTCTTAACAGATCTGCTTAAGGGGGGAGTGCAGTACAAGGACAAGATTGCCTTGGTTCCCGCAGCAAAAGCCGCCTTTAATAATTTGAAACAAGTTCTCTTACAGGTGCTGAGACTGGGGTTTCCTCAGATGGATCAACCATTCCTTTGTATTATTGCAAGTTGCTGACAGAGGCCACCCAAGGAGCCCGCGAGCAGGTCCTGGAGGCGTGGGGACCACCACCTGAAGGAGGGCACAACCTCATCCCAGGAGAGTGGGTGTGGATCAGGAAATTTCCTTCACAGGTTCTCCAGCCCAGGTGGGACGGACCCTACCAGATCCTGTTGACAACCGAGTCTGCGGTTCGAGTGGAAGGAAAAGATCGCTGGATCCACGCGCCACACTGCCGACGAGCCTCATCCCCATTTACAGACTCAGAAAGAAATCATTTCTGTTTATAAGAATAATTGTTGCTGTAGGACTATGTTCCGCAGGAATTAATGATCATCTCTCCCACAAAGGAGAACATGGAATTAATTCCTTTTTAGGCCTCTCCTATCTGACAGCTAAGAAAACCAACCAAAGTGCCTGCTGGGTGTGTGCCACATTACCCAAATATGTACAGGGAGGACTTCCTATGGGAGCCATTCCTTGGCGTCTCGAGGAAGTCATAGGCATGATCATTTGGAGGGATAATTTAGGAGATTTTAATATGACAAACTATGGGGGGTTGCCATAACACGACTTTAACCTGCACAACATTACAATATCTACAGGAGCGAGGCTTAGAGCCCACGAGTTTCACAGGCTCTTACGCTCCTAAATATAACAGAAGCCATACACCACCATACCTGACTCTCAATAAGGAACGTGAGGGAAACATATGTTTTCAGCACACTAATTGGTCTGCACTTGGTTGGATGGAGTCGTTGCAACCTTACCATCGCTGCAAATATATCCACCTCTACCTTCCAAATTCCAGGATGGGATCGGCACACCCCACAATTCAGTATAAGCTTCTTGTTTTCAGAGGCATGGGGAGCGCCAAACGGAACATCTTTCATTTGTGGAAAACGAGCCTACCCATGGTTGCCAGCCCAGTGGTCTGGCTCATGTTATTTAGGATATGTGGTTCCTCATATCCGTGTTCAAATCCACAGCCCCTTCGGACCTAACCACAGACCACAAAGAAAATTGGCTGATTGGGAATATTATTTAGGTATAATATTTCCACAAGCCGGCATGAACTTTCTGAGTCGAGAGTTAATTCAAATGGCCTCGACTTTAGAAGAATTAGCAAATTCTACCTCATCTAGTCTGAAGGCTGTTAATGATGAGATGGTAGCCCTCAGAACAGTGGCCATGCAGAACCGACTAGCTTTAGATTATGTACTGGCGGCCCAAGGAGGAACTTGTGCAGTAATTGACACTGAATGCTGCACATATATTCCTGATAATTCTGAGCACGTCTCAGATCTGGCCCAACACATTTACAATGAGGGACAGAAATATCAGGACTATTATACTGAAAATTGGGGAATTGGGTCTTGGGTAAAGTCTGTGTTTGGGGCCTGGGGTGGAACCTTTTTATAGTGTGTATCTGTAGGAGTAGTATTGTTTATATGTATAATTGTAATCATCACATTCACAAAAACATGTATCACATCTTGCTATAACCGTGGAACGTACAATGACATGGCAATACATACCTGTTCGCCAAGAAAGGAAAGATCTGCCCTGACATTGTATGTATAAAAATAGGCTACACTGACGTATGCCATATTTTATAAGGGGGGAATGAAGAAAGATGTGAAGACGGGGGTTTGAATTTAATCCTTTCTGTAGGGGGTTTAGACTTCTAAGTCACAAGCTGGGGTTTATGGCAGGAAAGGGGGTTAACTGATAAGGATTGCAGATGCAAGCTAGGAACCCCCCTGGGTGTAATGTTAAACTGACCATTTGCCCAGAACATCGTAAACTGGCCAAATACCATGAACCCCCCTCTTTACCATCAGACCGAGTGACGTCAGAAACGGAGAAGAAAACACTATATAACCCAAAAGTTTGTAACAGTACGTTGAACAATACTTCGGTTTTGTTGTTTCTTGCGGGAAACAAGACTTCGGCTTTATTGTTCCTTGCATGCAATAAACTCATCTGTTTTACTTCATCTCAGGATCAAGAACCTTATTTCTTCTGTTACAACACAGCACTGGGGTCCTAGGTTCAATTCCTGCCATCCTGTGTGTGAGGGGTTTACATGTTCTCTCTGGGTTAGATGGTTTTTCTCCATATGTGTGATATGACTCCCTCTCGCACTCCAAAACATACTGGTAAGTTAATTGGTTTATGGGAAAACTGGCCCTGGCGTGTGTGTGTTTGTGTCTGTCTGTCCTGTGATGGACTGGCGCTATGTCCAGGGTGTATTCTGCCTTGTGTCCTTTGCTTACTGGGATAGGCTCCAAATCCTCTGTACTGGATAAAGAGATTAGAAATGGATGGAAGTAAAGGCACTGTGTGGATGGAACTATACACAGTGTTAGAAACCCACGATGAAATGGCAGCATCTCACTGAGAATAAAATATTTTATAGTGCTGGCTTAAGGAAACCTTTCCACCTTTCCACCTCTCTTGCACATCAGTATCCATACCTAGTTATTTAAACAAATTGCCTCTAATTATAAACATCTTAATATGCTGGCTCTGTGGATCCGCATCAGCTATGTTTGCCCATTCCTTCAATTCATGTGCATCCAACACACAGTTCAATGCCAGCAACTACACATAATCTAAAATACAATCCTTATTTCAGTATCTATGTAAACATATAGTCTGTTAACTTCATCATCTTCATCAAAAGTATGCCTAACCCCATTAGGAAGTGTTCTTGTTATAAGTGTATTCCTCAGCTTTCCCCAAATTATCTTCTTCTTGCCAACATCTCTAGTCTTTTATCCTGCAATAACTCAGCCAACACTTAAATCTCCAAAAGCTGCTTGTGTTAATTTCTTTAAATCACAAATATCATGTGTAAATACTGGCCATGTAATACTCTGCATTGTGGAATAATAGTTTATTTTAAAGGGAACTAGAGAAATCAAGAAAGGCTTTTTTTCTAGAATTAATAAATGCACATCCTGTTCACTGGGGAAATTAAGTCCACACCGAGCAATCTTCAATATGTTCAGAATATGACGGCAAGAATCCTATCAGGGATGCATTACACCTGTTTTCAAGTCCTTGCACTGGTTACCTATCAGATTTCGAGTCAACTTCAAAATCCTTATCCTCCTTATATACTGTCCTACAACTGTTATTATTGATCACCTAATTATTGTACTTGACATGACTTCATTCAGCCTTTCCTGAACGTCTATGACAGGCAGAGAGAGTGCTGTTTCTGGTGCGATCTTTTGCAGCTGACATTTCACTGTTTTAAACGAACAAGAAATTAGATTGCTCATAAATCAGTTATTCTATATAAACACAGCGTAATTGCCCTCCGAAAATCCTCTTTTTCTTGTTCGTTTTAGAGACCTCGATCGAAACTGATTTTAGATGTCAGAAAGGATTTATTTTCTCTGTATTTCCTACATTGCTTTGTCGAGATTTTAACTTTATATCTAACTTTATATCTAGGCTCAGATTTCAACTATAAATCGTACAGTAATTAATAGCAGTAAATACTGATGTTTTGCGCCCTCTTACCACAAAAATATATGTTTTGTAGCTAGGATTAACTTTATTTCGTACGCGTAGCTACTCCGATTCAGACACCGAACAGTTAAAGATGGCGGCAAATCAGACACCCAGAGGGGGGAGGGGGGGGGCGTCTTCTCGCCTCCATAACTAAAATGCCAAATAGGAGTGGCTTAAGCGACATACACAGTCGTGTAACTGACAGATTGAGGTAGCCTATCGTGTAAATTTCGCTTTGTTGCTGATAGGTTAAGCTTTCGAAACTCTGCCCCAAAGTCATGTGACTGATTTTTCGCCCTGTTTCGTTGGTTAAACGCAATGATCACAAGCACCACCATGGTAACTGGGATGTGTAGTTTTTAATTCCGTTTGAATTATAACTGTACGTACTGTCTTCATATTTGGCCAGGGCTTTAAAGAGAAGGCGCGCCAAAAAATTTCGGTGCCGTCGTCTCCGCTTTAAAGGTACCCCCGTGCTGGAAGAATTTGACCTCGGAACGTTTGCCCAGCGTAGTTATAGTGGACATAAAAACAAGAGTTCGCTGGCATTATATCCTAGAAGACACAGACCGGCACCAGACCGGTAAATGCTTGATGAACTAGGGATTGGACAGTTTCCAAGTGCTTGTACAATCGATGGAAATGTTCAAATAAATGTGCAAAAGAAATAAACAAAATAATCATTTATTTCTTTATCATATTAGCTAGCTAATATCCTCTCTTTGCTAGTTAGTGGCTGTGTTTCTGCGTTGGGTAGCAACGGGTGACTGTTCTCAGGCGGAAGATGTAAACAGCTTAATTTTCGTGTTAAATAATTTTTAAAAATTAAAATTCATTCTATACAGCAATCAAATATTTGGGTACCGTTTCATACAACTTTCATGCTTAAAATGTTTAGGGAGAAATGGAAGACTGGTGTGTATTTTTTCTTTAAACTATCAAGACCAGCCATACACAGTACAGTTTATGTACATACAGTAATGTTTATGTTCCTAAATTAATATCGTTTATGACCTTCAGATGCGTTATGCTCCTCTTCTTTTTATGCTCAGCTACTAAAATTTCCCTTTAGTGGTAAAATTCCATATAAATATTCAAAACTAAGCGGATTGAAATGTTCACAGTAAAGACATTAGTAAAGGTGCACAGTAAAGGCACCACGAGTGCCCCTGTCGGTCATTTTGACCAGCCAATCACTTACCGCGGTGCCCTACGGTGCCCTGCGGGTTGGTTACTGTACTACGGGTTTTTACCGCTCATTTTGAATGGCTGCATCTGTAGGTTGTCTCTCGCAGTGTTCAGGAATTGCATTCCGAAACTGAGTCAGATCAAAAGTTGTAAGAAAAGCACCTATGGTGTCGGTTCTAACAGCTTTATTGATTCGATGTTAAAGGCCGGAAATGGGGCACAAGACACGCGACCGCAAAAAGCGTCGCCATCTGCTTCCAGCTGCAAAATGCCGTTTGCGGACGCTGAAGCATTTGAACTTGAACTTTATTGCCATATGTAACCGGTACTGGTACAATGGAATTCTTACTTACAGAAGGTCTCTCGATTGTAAAACAAGTGTAAAAAACAAGACAAAGTGCAAACAGTGCATCAAGACAATGTACAAACAATAGACAATGTGCAAGTAAACATGTAGACATTTCTTTCCAAGGCAGCGGGTACAAGCGATCTCGCGTTTTAAAACCACCAGGAAAAGAAGAAAAGCACTTTTCCGTGCTTGCGCCAGCACACAACGATGTGAGGAGGACACTGTAGTCGGCAGGATTCGAACCTGCGCGGGGAGACCCCAATGGATTTCTAGTCCATCGCCTTAACCACTCGGCCACAACTACAGCGAGCACCGCTGTTGCTGCGTTCTTGCTACAATCTCACATGGATCGCGAGGCGTCGGCGGAAACATTTTTCAAAGTCAGTCTCCATTAAAAAAAAAACCTTTCCAAAATACAAGCCATGCAGACAGACACGCCTCAGAGGACTTAAGGGTGGCTTCATGTGGGAATGATAAAGCCTCCCCGTCCGGACAGGAAAATGGCACTTTGTTAGACACAAAGAAACAATCAACAACAGACAAATGTCCACAAGCATTTAAGAAGCCGCACCATGTTCTTGCTACAATCACACACGGATCGCGAGACGCCGGCGGAAATCTTTTTCAAAGTCGTTCTCCGTTAAAAAAAAAAAACCTTTCCAAAATACAAACCTTGCAGACAGACACGCCTCAGAGGACTTAAGGGTTGCTTCATGTGGGAATGATAAAGTCTCCCCGTCCGGACAGGAAAATGGCACTTTGTTAGACACAAAAAAACAATCAACAACAGACAAATGTCTACAAGCATTTTAGAAGCCGCACTTGAAATAGCTCTTATATTCGTGTTAGACGCAGGAATCGCCTTTTTATTGAAGCTCTTACGAACGCCATGGAAAGCAAAACAAAGCAAAGCAGAGCAGAACAAAACGAACAAAATAAAACCCTCACGTCCTGCACTTGAATATAATGCCGTTACGTGCCGAAGCGGTATTGGACGTCATCCTAGCACTGCAACCCGGAGCGTACGGTATATGGGAACGAGCACACGTCACGAATCGTCTCTAATCACTCCCTGCACTGTAAGGCGCCTTGAAGCGTGCACCCTCAACATTCATCTTTGCGCATCTGTGAAAGGTAAACTCTTGAGCAAACTCTGAACCAGACGCTCAAACTCCAGCTAGGATTAGGGGTCGCATTCCCATGCTACTTGAACACTTTGTTCAAACCAGGCTGTCCGGACATGAGTTGGCGCGCTCCAGATTTTCTTTTTCTTTTTTTTCCCTCGTACTCGAGGGTCATTTTCCTGTTCCACATGCAATTTCAACATCTTCCTTGGGAGATGTCAAGCCAGCAAGCCACTGCTGTGCTTCAGTGGCCGGTGTGGAGTTCAGTGGCCCTGTTGTACACGGAAAGCACATTGAGCTCCTTGGACATGAAAAGTTCCAGTTAAAAGCCATTTGTCATCCTTTCTCTTGGTGTCGATGTTGCTATTGTATGTAAAGGTGGCAACTTGCTCAGCGAGCAGGCGGAGCGCACAGCGAATGCAGATGTGTCTGAGTTGTGTGTCCAAGTGGCTGCAAAAGGACAGAGCTCGTGGCGCGCTGTGGCTTAGTTGGTTAAAGCGCCTGCCTAGTAAACAGGAGATCCCGGGTCCGAATCCCAGCGGTTCCTTTTTTTGGTCTGTCTTCTCGAACAGGACTGGTCATTATGGACAACCGCCTACGGCTAGACTTAATTAAATGCAAGTATTCATTTCCTGTCTTGAACGACTTGTTTTTCTTAGAATGCAACTTGCAAAACATGAAATGCAAACCTTGCTAATCAGCGCTCGCGGCTGGAAAACAAAAAAGAAGTCAGCAATGTTTTTTCTTTAACCTTAACCCTGCTAATGGAGGAGTTAAACGACCGAGTCTACGCAGCTTAAACGGTCCGCACGTCGGGTTCTTAGCTGAAAGGGTGGTAAATCAGGCTCACCCAGTCCTTAATCTTTTAAAGAGGATAAAAAATTGAACCTAGTCGCCACATCACATACATCCTGTTCAATGATAAGAAGGTGACATCTGTCCTCGCTCCAGAGTAAATCACACGTTGAGGGCATTTTTTTTCCACTTTACCGTGAGTCGGGCTCGGCTGCACACAGGCGAGAGCAGAGCAATGAGGTCACGGGGACAGGGGAGTCACACGCTGGCGGTTTGAACACGCGGAAGATCACTGAGGGATCTACAGTATATGGACCCTCTGTGCGCCACCCGTCCAAACTCTGGACTCTGAATCCTGCCATCCGAGTTTAGATCTCGGCGGAACCTGAGCCGCAGTTCCTTCTTAAAACGTAATCTGGTGAGCATTTCTAGAATCGTACTTGTATAGATGCAGCCTTTAATGTGTTGCTAGGTTAAAATTGATGACTTCTTGAACTTCAGTAGGCAATTGCCCTCTTGATTTCGGATTTAATTGCTTTACTACAGGGGTGCTTTTATGATGACAGAGTCATGTTCAGGTACTTTGCTGGATGGAGGAAGCTCATTTCGGACTCTGTGATCTGCTCACCTGGAAAGGTCTGCTGTACTACTACAAGAGAGAAGTAGAGTCTGGAAGAAGGGACAATTTTATGATGCTTTGGAAGAAAGTGTTTTTTTTTTCTTTGAAATCGAAATGAATCAGAATATCAGTGCAAAGGACAAACTCTTGGTTTGGTTTAAAGAGATATGGTTTTAAACAGACACAATGTAGAAAACAGGTGTTTCTCACTTTTGGAAAAGAATGGACCGGGGGTAATGTTTTACTAGTTGCAGTGCTGAGCTCACTGGGTTGCAGTCATGCAGTGTGACACCAGGGCCAGTGGCGCAATGGATAACGCGTCTGACTACGGATCAGGAGATTGTAGGTTCGACTCCTGCCTGGCTCGGGTCACTTTTAAACGCATCAGGCTACTCCCTAAGTAGCCTGTGCTACTTACTGTATGTGGGTGTAATCGTACCCAGTACGAGATTTCCTTCATGTAAATGAACTGCACCTGGGCTCAGTACGGTGCTGAGAGCCCAGCGTTGCTGTTCTAATTAGCACGCACTGCATCGGCTATGAACCCGAACATTTCAATTATTCCGATCAGTAAGTCAACACGTAGTCCACATGAAAGGTAGAAATATTCTCTTGTCTGTCTCTTGTTTGTATATAACTGAATGTCCCTGACAATGTACTGTTAGTTTTAATTGAAGAACGGCATTTGTGTTCAAATATAGCAGACAAGTTTACGTAACTGCTCATGCGACACTCAGTTGTAATTAGTCAAGAAATAAAGTCGAACAACAGCTGAGGGTTTGAATGTGAACGTATCAGATTGCAGCGCCTTTTACTTCCATTGACAAATGGAAGATTCGAAGAGAGATCCTTCAGACCGGCAAGCAAACCCACGGCTTTTTCGGTTTTCTATCTAGGCAACGTTGGTGTCTGCAATAGCATAAATGAAAGCACGATGCAATTTCTGTGGCTACATTTGTTGCACTTCATGCACAGTAAGAGTGTTTCTAACACCAAATAAAAACTCAACAATTAGCGATCACGCCTTCTCCTCAGTTAACCCACTGAAACCCTCGCTGATAAGAGTTCTTTACTGCGTGCTTTACGAGCACCTATCGTGTCGGTTCTCTGAGCTTTATTGATCCGGTTTTCAAAGGCATAAGTAGAGCACCAGACGTGCGAACGCAAAATGTGTGGTTATCTGAAGAATTGATTTCCATGGCAGCGGGTCCAAGCGATTTAGCGTTTTTATAGTACCAGAAAAGGAGAAGCGGCACTTCGCCTCTGCCGCGCAGGCACACTACAACGTGCGGCAGACGCTGTAGACGGCAGGATTTGAACCTGCGCGGGGAGTCCCCACCAGATTTCGAGTCCATCACCTTAACCACTCGGCCACGACTACGGCGAGCTCACCACTGCCGCATTCCTCCTATAATCTAACACGAGTGCGAGGTGGCTGGGGAAACCTTTTCAGAGTCGCTCCCCGTTAAAAAAAAATACCTTTGACAAAATACGTGCCGGCAGACAGACACGCCTCCGAGGGTTTAAGGGTGGCTTCACGTTCAAAGGATAAAGTCTCCCCGTCCTGATGTCAAAATGCAACTTTGGCAGACAGAAAAAACATCAACAAACCACAAATGTGGACAAGGATTTTACAAGCTGCACCACACTGCACTTTGAAAAGCATTTAAATTAGTGTTAGACGCAGGAATTGCCTTTGGTTTACGCGCTTACGAAAGCCCTCAGCTCCTGCAGTTGAATATAATGCCGTTACGTGTCGAAGCAGTAACGTACGTCATCCTACCACTGCAGCACGGGGAATATAGGGAAACGAGCACACACTACGAATCGTCTCAATCACTCTCTAGAGTTGTAAGGCGCATTGAAGGGTGCACCGCCATCATTAATCGTTGCGCCTCTGTGACAGGAAAGCTCTTGAGCAGTCTTTGAAACAGCTCGGATGAAACACTTGATTGCTTCCATGTGCATCTGGAGTTAATTTCTTATTTTCACTTCACGCCGCCCAAAGCATTTCTAAAACAGGAGATTCGCGTTTGGGAATGCGCCCTGCCCTACAAATAAAACAGGTCTACGGGTCTGAAACCTGCTCCACAGAAAACAGTTTTGTTGCGCTTTTGATCAAAGGGAGATTCGTTGTTCTTACTTTTTGATGACATAACACCCAAAGGGGCTTCTTTGGAGTTGGATTCCAACCAGCATCCTAAAGTTTATTGGCGGTATCCTTTACAGTTCTCTGTTCGGTCGACAAGGGACTGAAGTGGGCAGCTTTCCTCACACATACAGTGCAATGTACTGTAGTGTTCCCGTTCACTGAATTCGCAGTTCTGCATCAGACCTCTAACTCGTTTCCTTAGTCTTGGTCAGCTTGAATTTAAGCCACGAACCATCCTTCTACTGTATAAACGTCTAGAGGAATCACAAACTATTTGAGAGGCTATCTCTAAACACCTAGCGCAGTCTCTCGAGAGACTGTCAAAAAACGCTTTCGCCGTTTGTGTTGCAAGTAAGTGAAAACGCGGTCTCAACCCAGAGCCACTTGGCAGCAGCAGCACATAAATACTGTTTGTCACTGCACTACTGATACCGACGTTAGCCTACTATACCATGTTCAGCCACCGCTGGAAAACATACTGCTCTAGTACCGAGGGCCGACTTTGAACAGGCACACGCGTCAGACATGGAGAGCGACGAGAATGGGATTCGAACCCATGCGTGCAGAGCACAATGGATTAGCAGTCCATCGCCTTAACCACTCGGCCACCTCGCCAAGGAAACCAGGCTGTCCGGACATGAGTTGGCGCGCTCCAGATTTTCTTTTTCTTTTTTTTCCCTCGTACTCGAGGGTCATTTTCCTGTTCCACATGCAATTTCAACATCTTCCTTGGGAGATGTCAAGCCAGCAAGCCACTGCTGTGCTTCAGTGGCCGGTGTGGAGTTCAGTGGCCCTGTTGTACACGGAAAGCACATTGAGCTCCTTGGACATGAAAAGTTCCAGTTAAAAGCCATTTGTCATCCTTTCTCTTGGTGTCGATGTTGCTATTGTATGTAAAGGTGGCAACTTGCTCAGCGAGCAGGCGGAGCGCACAGCGAATGCAGATGTGTCTGAGTTGTGTGTCCAAGTGGCTGCAAAAGGACAGCGCTCCTGGTGCACTGTGGCTTAGTTGGTTAAAGCGCCTGCCTAGTAAACAGGAGATCCCGGGTCCGAATCCCAGCGGTTCCTTTTTTTGTTCTGTCTTCTCGAACAGGACTGGTCATTATGGACAACCGCCTACGGCTAGACTTAATTAAATGCAAGTATTCATTTCCTGTCTTGAACGACTTGTTTTTCTTAGAATGCAACTTGCAAAACATGAAATGCAAACCTTGCTAATCAGCGCTCGCGGCTGGAAAACAAAAAAGAAGTCAGCAATGTTTTTTCTTTAACCTTAACCCTGCTAATGGAGGAGTTAAACGACCGAGTCTACGCAGCTTAAACGGTCCGCACGTCGGGTTCTTAGCTGAAAGGGTGGTAAATCAGGCTCACCCAGTCCTTAATCTTTTAAAGAGGATAAAAAATTGAACCTAGTCGCCACATCACATACATCCTGTTCAATGATAAGAAGGTGACATCTGTCCTCGCTCCAGAGTAAATCACACGTTGAGGGCATTTTTTTTCCACTTTACCGTGAGTCGGGCTCGGCTGCACACAGGCGAGAGCAGAGCAATGAGGTCACGGGGACAGGGGAGTCACACGCTGGCGGTTTGAACACGCGGAAGATCACTGAGGGATCTACAGTATATGGACCCTCTGTGCGCCACCCGTCCAAACTCTGGACTCTGAATCCTGCCATCCGAGTTTAGATCTCGGCGGAACCTGAGCCGCAGTTCCTTCTTAAAACGTAATCTGGTGAGCATTTCTAGAATCGTACTTGTATAGATGCAGCCTTTAATGTGTTGCTAGGTTAAAATTGATGACTTCTTGAACTTCAGTAGGCAATTGCCCTCTTGATTTCGGATTTAATTGCTTTACTACAGGGGTGCTTTTATGATGACAGAGTCATGTTCAGGTACTTTGCTGGATGGAGGAAGCTCATTTCGGACTCTGTGATCTGCTCACCTGGAAAGGTCTGCTGTACTACTACAAGAGAGAAGTAGAGTCTGGAAGAAGGGACAATTTTATGATGCTTTGGAAGAAAGTGTTTTTTTTTTCTTTGAAATCGAAATGAATCAGAATATCAGTGCAAAGGACAAACTCTTGGTTTGGTTTAAAGAGATATGGTTTTAAACAGACACAATGTAGAAAACAGGTGTTTCTCACTTTTGGAAAAGAATGGACCGGGGGTAATGTTTTACTAGTTGCAGTGCTGAGCTCACTGGGTTGCAGTCATGCAGTGTGACACCAGGGCCAGTGGCGCAATGGATAACGCGTCTGACTACGGATCAGGAGATTGTAGGTTCGACTCCTGCCTGGCTCGGGTCACTTTTAAACGCATCAGGCTACTCCCTAAGTAGCCTGTGCTACTTACTGTATGTGGGTGTAATCGTACCCAGTACGAGATTTCCTTCATGTAAATGAACTGCACCTGGGCTCAGTACGGTGCTGAGAGCCCAGCGTTGCTGTTCTAATTAGCACGCACTGCATCGGCTATGAACCCGAACATTTCAATTATTCCGATCAGTAAGTCAACACGTAGTCCACATGAAAGGTAGAAATATTCTCTTGTCTGTCTCTTGTTTGTATATAACTGAATGTCCCTGACAATGTACTGTTAGTTTTAATTGAAGAACGGCATTTGTGTTCAAATATAGCAGACAAGTTTACGTAACTGCTCATGCGACACTCAGTTGTAATTAGTCAAGAAATAAAGTCGAACAACAGCTGAGGGTTTGAATGTGAACGTATCAGATTGCAGCGCCTTTTACTTCCATTGACAAATGATAGAGATTCGAAGAGAGATCCTTCAGACTGGCAAGCAAACCCACGGCTTTTTCGGTTTTCTATCTAGGCAACGTTGGTGTCTGCAATAGCATAAATGAAAGCACGATGCAATTTCTGTGGCTACATTTGTTGCACTTCATGCACAGTAAGAGTGTTTCTAACACCAAATAAAAACTCAACAATTAGCGATCACGCCTTCTCCTCAGTTAACCCACTGAAACCCTCGCTGATAAGAATTCTTTACTGCGTGCTTTACGAGCACCTATCTTGTCGGTTCTTTGAGCTTTATTGATCCGATTTTCAAAGGCATAAGTAGAGCACCAGACGTGCGAACGCAAAATGTGTGGTTATCTGAAGAATTGATTTCCATGGCAGCGGGTCCAAGCGATTTAGCGTTTTTATAGTACCAGAAAAGGAGAAGCGGCACTTCGCCTCTGCCGCACAGGCACACTACAACGTGCGGCAGCCGCCGTAGACGGCAGGATTTGAACCTGCGCGGGGAGTCCCCACCAGATTTCGAGTCCATCGCCTTAACCACTCGGCCACGACTACGGTGAGCTTGCCACTGAAGTGGGCAGCTTTCCTCACACATGCAGTGCAATGTACTGTAGTGTTCCCGTTCACTGAATTCGCAGTTCTGCATCAGACCTCTAACTCGTTTCCTAAGTCTTGGTCAGCTTGAATTTAAGCCACGAACCATGCTTCTACTGTATAAACGTCTAGAGGAATCACAAACTATTTGAAAGGCCATGATTCCAGGGGGAACTGACAAAGTCTATCTCTAAACACCTAGCGCAGTCTCTCGAGAGACTGTCAAAAATCTCTTTCTCCATTTGCGTTGCAAGTAAATGGAAACACAGTCTCAACCCAGAGTCACTTGGCAGTAGCGGCACTTAACCACTGTTATTGTCACTGCTTGATACCAACGTTAGCCTACTATACCATGTTCAGCCACCGCTGGAAAACGTACTGCTCTAGTACCACACGTGTCAGACATGGAGAGCGACAAGTGTGTGATTTGAACCCATGCATGCAGAGCACAATGTATCAGTAGTCCATCGCCTTAACCACTCAGCCACGACTACAGCAAACGCTGCTATTGCTGCATTCTTGCTACAATCTCACATGGATCGCGAGACGCCGGCGTAAATCTTTTTCAAAGTCGTTCTCCGTTAAAAAAAAAAACCTTTCCAAAATACAAACCTTGCAGACAGACACGCCTCCGAGGAATTAAGGGTTGCTTCATGTGGGAATGATAAAGTCTCCCCGTCCGGACAGGAAAATGGCACTTTGTTAGACACAAAAAAACAATCAACAACAGACAAATGTCTACAAGCATTTTAGAAGCCGCACTTGAAATAGCTCTTACATTCGTGTTAGACGCAGGAATCGCCTTTTTATTGACGCTCTTACGAACGCCATGGAAAGCAAAACAAAGCAAAACAGAGCAGAACAAAACGAACAAAATAAAACCCTTATGTCCTGCACTTGAATATAATGCCGTTACGTGCCGAAGCGGTATTGGACGTCATCCTAGCACTGCAACCCGGGGCGTACGGTATATGGGAATGAGCACACGTCACGAATCGTCTCTAATCACTCCCTGCACTGTAAGGCGCCTTGAAGCGTGCACCCTCAACATTCATCTTTGCGCATCTGTGAAAGGTAAACTCTTGAGCAAACTCTGAACCAGACGCTCAAACTCCAGCTAGGATTAGGGGTAGCATTCCCACGCTACTTGAACACTTTGTTTACGCTCAGTGCTGGATTTTGGGAACTTTAGGACGAGTGGGACTTTTCTCCTATCTGTCAATTCGTTTTGTTTTGGAGACTCTTGGCTGTCTGTGTTGTATAGTGCAGCGTGAAGAAAACGTTTTCGAAAACTGTGCCGGCTCAAAAGTTGTAAGAAATCCTCTCCAGCTCTTTTAAGTCTCTTCAGTTTTGTCATTTAAAGTGAAACTAGATGTATAACTGGAGCCTCACTTATGCAAATATTGCAAATTTACATAAGTGAGGCTCCAGTTCGACATCTAGTTTCACTTTATATGACAGAAGTACATCAGACTGCACCGGACTGGGGGATCACTTCCGGTTATTTTTACCATCTTAAGCATTTGAAATCCTCCCCTAGGCAGTTGTGACACTTTATCTTGGCTCCACCTAGGACACTCTTCAAACACTTCTCTCTTCTCCCGCAACACTCTCGTCTGTCGGCAGTATGTGGCATCTTTGCATTACCACCAATCTCACCACGGCAAGCAAGCAACGGGTTTTGGCAAGACAGGAGGAGACTGCCTGGCCCGAACGGGGATTGAACCCGCGACCTTGGCGTTATTAGCACCACGCTCTAACCAACTGAGCTAACAGGCCTCGTGCCCACTGTCCTCTCTGTGCTGCAAAAAATGGAATTCAGGGAAGTTTCTTTTGTCCTTCTTTGAATAGAAAGCCCTGCGATTCAGTGTACGGGCTTTCTCGTGCTGTTTAATGGTTCTTGTAAACCAAATCCTACACTGGCCTGAAGTGCCCCCCCATTTCACAGCATTTTTCAGCTGATTTCAAATGTACCTAAAGGAGAAGCATTATTGAAGACCATCAATTACCAAGAGCTTTTGTCAAAGGTTTTGGTGGTCACTTTTAATGACCACAGAGAGCTATGACCTCGGTTTTACATCTCATCCAAAAGACAGCGCCTTTTTACCACACAGCGTCTCCGTCACTATACTGGGGCATTGGGACCCGCACAGACCTCAGGGTGAGCACCCCACCGCTGGCTCCATTAACACCGCTTCAAGCTGTAAGCTTTGCTTTTCCCTGTAGGTCACCCTCATCCGGGTACTGACCTGGCTCACAGCTTCTAAGCTTCAGTGGGTTTTCAGTTGCGAGTTGAAAGGGGATGCAAGTTATGGAGCCGCTCGCTGCAAAAGCCACTGCATTGGCCAGGAATCGAACCCGGGCCTCCCACGTGGCAGGCAAGAATTCTACCACTGAACCACCAATGCACGCTGCAAGCATCTACAAAAAAGACGCTTTTTTACCACTCTGAGCTGGATGTTGGGTCCCAAGGGAACTTCTGGACGAGTGAGAATTTTCTGCTATCAAAATTTGGTTTCGGAGACTTTTGGCAGCCTACAGATGCAGCCATTCAAAATGCGTGGGCGATACCGCATTATTTTGCGGTACGCTGTACGCAGTCTACCGCAAGCTACCGGTAAATACCGCGAGTTACCGTAAATTCTCCTATAATACGACAAGCAAAATAATAGTATCCGGAATTTCCGCAAGGTGGAGCTAATAAAGCTCAACCTCTCATGTTTGAGCTGTGGCCATCAAAGTCTTTAACGAAGATATTACTAATAGTATTAATAATGAATGACCTTGGACAAGCTGTAAGTGTAAACTCAAAGTATTGCCCTGGTCAACATTCTTTTTTTCATTGACCGTCTTTGTAAAAGTAACACCACAGCATTTCGCAATCACGCATTTGTTTCCAATCATGCAAAGTACAGTAATTTTTGAGAATCGATTCACCATGCCTTTCACATGCTCATAAAAGAGATTGATTTAGGAACATAAACATATTACCGTATGAAAACTGTACTGTATACAGTATGTATATGTATATTTAATGTCTTAACTGTGCCCGTTTAAGTATTGAATATTCATATCTGATTTTACCACTGAAGGGAAATCTTAGTAGCTGAGCATAAAAAGAATAGGAGCATACTGCAACGCGTGTGAAGGCCATAAACGATATTAATTTTGGAACATAAACATACAGTATATGGCTGGTCTCGGTACTTTAAAGAAAACATACACGAAACATGGTTTCATTATGACCAGAATCGGTCTTGATATATTTTTAACTTGATTTACAGTATTTGAGAGGTATGTCTTAACACCGATACTACAGTGCTTAAGTACTGCTCACGTATATGTTTCTAGGTTTATATTATGCATTTCATACGGTCAAATTACTTTTGAGCAACTAATAAGAAGCGCGAAACGGTATGCGTTTTAGTTTCGTTTTGTGCTGGGACCCGTGGATTGATTAGAGATATCAAGTACATACAAGTCATTTTTTAAATGTTGTAGTTCGTCTTGAAAAAATGTTACGAGTACATCATCTATCAACAATTACACAGGTTCTGTTTCCATATTGCGGATTTTGGTTACGTAATATTATTTTCTAGATTTCACGTTGTGAATATATGATTTGGGCAAACAGAGCCGCAAAGAAGTACATTATGGGTTGTTGTTGTTTTTTTTGCAGTTTTATCTAGAACAAGCGATGCTTAAACCTTTGTCTGATTCTTGTGAAACTATCCACATGACAGTTACAGGACCTAGGAGTTGACTTCAGTGATGTCACTGATGGGATGTTTCTAAAAATCCATCCTCTGTAAAACGTCTTCTCTAGATATGTATTCGCTAATGAAGTATTCGCTAATGAAGCTGTGTGTTCTGAGCCTGGATCTCTACATTTCTGTATGAACCAGCTTAGAGGGCTAAAGACAGCTTGTGTTTAAATTGAGTGTAAGGCAATTTATGCTTCTAAAGTTATGGTCAGCATTTATTATTGTACTGTGCTGTAAACTTGTTCTGTGCCTAGTCACATTATTTTATAGCGTTTTTATAGTGTTATCAAATCCGGTGGCGCTGTGTGTTAGTTTCCTGACTCCCATGTCACATGGTCTGTGATTGAAACCTGTGAAACCGGTTTAATTCGTCACAGCCAGCACTCCGGCAGAGAGGGGGTTGTACTCGTAAAGTAGAAGCAGGCGAGATTTCCAGCGAAAGACACCTCCCCCCCACCCTCATACGATTCAAATTGTTGTAATGTTTCATAGCCGTTCAGGGACGCCAAATATGTAACGTTGTGGCTCTCTGAAGGCACTAGTTCTGTAGGGTTTGGGCATTTACTGAGACAATTATTAATTGTAGCAGTAAATCACAAAGTTGATTCTTTTGATGGCTTTAGAATCCAACCATGCGATATAACTCAAACAACGCACACGCACAGGTACTAATACACGAGGATACATTTATTAATACATAGAATATGCATGTAAACCTAACAGATCTTATCGAGAGGGTTATCAGAATACAAAAGGTATATATTCAATCAGTTACAAAGAGTTACATATATCAAGAGGACATACGTTCAGTATATCATTCATTAAGACCGTTTCGTAAAGTGAACTTGGTTACAACTTCTACATTAGATACCCAAAACAAGTACATAACTCTTAGGAATTAAATTGATATCAACTGGTTGGGATAACAATTGAATTCTCGAGCTGTAATGCATTGAAGTTGAATACTCATCCCATTTCTGGGGATTCAGATCTCCTGCGGGCACAAAGAAACAGTTGCAGGCTGTTGCTGTCCAATCCGCGCTGTCTGGCTCGGTGCCAGGTTGTGCTGTGCGGCTCGCGACAGTGCGCTGCTGATGCTCACTGACCGGCTAGTTAGTGTTGGTTTTAACTAGCAAAGTTTGTGCACAGGAGAAAAGATGACTGTGGGTCCCAGCAAGTCAGGAAGAGGACCGGTTCGCTCCTGACGAAGAGCTAGTTCTGAATAGTGATTCAGCTGTCCACAGTTCTGACCTGTTCACGAGGCCTGCTGCTGGTTACTCTCTGGCAACCTCCACTCTAGACTCTTAGAACAAAGGAAAGTTCTGGCACTCGGACACACTGGCCGTTCCGTGGTTGTCCGGGCTGAGTCTCAGGATGGTCAGGAGGCGCGCTGCGAGAATGTCCTGCCCTTGGGAGCCTTCTGCTCCTGGGCCGTCCTGCCCTGGAATTCTCCTTTGAATTCCCTTTAGAACAGTCCACAGAATCCTCTCCAGAATCTTACTGAATCTTACTGAATCTCCCCTTCTGAATCTCCAGGCCTTTGTTGCCTGTTTTTACCTGGAGGAACTTCAGCTCGTTGATTGGCTGAAAGTTCCATGGGCATCAGAGTCCCACGTGGGTTACTCAGCCCTACCAGTCCCTGATTGGTTGATCAAGGTGAGATATGAGTCACTTACTCCTGACACTTAGTAATGCAGTCCAGATGTCCAACTGGCACTCCCTAGACAGATAGGCGCCAATGGATGACCATTGATCATGATAGCCAGACTTAGCTAAGTGCATCCCCCTTTGGGAGCTGTCCTAGGAAACCTTAAATCACCCTGCACTAATGGTCTCTCTGTGGCTGCACCACAGAGATGAACAGAGAAATGGGGCCTCATTTGGGAAGCTCAGAAACACTTAATTCTGCCTTATTATTAAGCCTCGCCGCTACATATCCCCCCTTTTTGAAGGTCACGAGGTCCTGAGGCATTGTTGCCTTCAAAACAAAACAGAGTTAAGTGATGTCCCTTGCCATTAGAACATTAATCTTAAATGTCCACATTACTCCTCGAGAATTCATACCAGAACCAGCATTGGATACAAACAGGATGAATAACATCTGGAGTATGTATAAACACGGTAGGAGACATTATCTAAGTCTAGGAATTACACATCAGGAAGCTCACTGTCAATATCTGATACCTCTGTAGTAGATATTTGGGGAGAAGTCACTTCCTTTCTTTTGACATGCTACCTTTGACTCATTCATGCTACCCAGAGTACATCTTGATGTAAGAGTACAGCTTTCAGAGTACACTGTCAGTCATTATCCAGCTTCCCAGCAGCAGTGTTACAATAACACCGGTTCCTGTTCCCAGCCCCCCTGATGAACCACAACACCTGTGTTGGGCACCTGCCAGGGTGGTTTGGAGGTTTGTTCCATTAAAGCAAACTCAACTACCTGTACCTCTTCAGGGCCTACTGTTTCTTGGATTTCTATCCAATTCAATAGTGTGGCACCTGAAGGTATCCATGACCTCAAGTATGGTCTTATGTTGTCTGGTTCCAGACAGTACAGTGTTAAGTCACCAAGCTGTACTATGGCCTCCTCGGGAACTTACAGGAAACTGTTTGGTTAGGTAGCTGCTTTGTGGTAGCTGTATCATACCTGTCACAAGTCATAGTGTCAGTTAAATGTGGTGTGCTGACCAGCCATTTACTTCCCACCTGCTCTTCATGGGGTTCATTAACCTCCCTCTGCTAGTTAGTAGCTTTACACCCTTCATTGGTGAATCGTTTAGACACAGCCAATGGATAGCTTTGGTAGCCATACCCATCTCAAGATTTGGAACCAAATTCAATCTTGGATTGCCTTCTGGGTGAGCTATGAGCGTTGGGGTTAATGTCACATACTCCTCTACTGAGAAGAGTGGAATCAAGTGGGTTGGGATTTTGTGCCGTGGTTAGACTGGCTACAGTGGCACCAAGCTCCCTTAACAGGTCTTGTGTCAACATTCTGGCCTGTTGCACACAAGCATAAACCCACTGTATAACACCAACAATCATGTCCACTGGTTGGGGAATAAGGTTTAACCCTGTTGCATAGGAAGTTGCCTGTAGGATTTTCCCTAAGCTTTCCAACTTTTGCTGCTGTTGATACAGTCTGTCACTACCTTCTGGCATCTCTGACACCTGCCTTCTTGGGGCAGTCAGGGTGAGAGTGCCAGTAGCACACAAACCTACCAGAAAAAGCAAACGTGCAACAGTGGCGGCAGCAATCAGTCCTCCCAAAAGTCTTTTCGGGTGGCTGACCCCAGTCATCTCCTTCTGAGTGACTGTTGTCTTTCTAAGCTGGCGCAGCATGTACATGGTGTCTTTCTCAGTATGCCATGTGGCATCTTGGGCACCAACATCCTGGAAATCTGGGGAGATCTGACGCAGCGGCTGATGCTGCTCCTCCATTTCCAGGGCATCTGCTTTTTCGATTTGTTCATGCCTGTGCTCTAGGAAACCTGCAGGGGGCGGTGCAGCGGTGGAGCATGCCTGACCCTTGGCTGAGTGGTCATCTGGAGCACCTGAGTGATCTGGGATTGTTACCCCATTCTCACTGTTCAGGTCCACCCTGCACACTTCCTGATTGAGGAATCCCTCTATCGGCATGTTTACAATCGTTCGCTGGGCGTGGGTGTAGGACACCTGCTCGCTCCCCCCTTCCCTCGCTAGGGGTTCAGGGAGCTGCCCCAGCACTGGGATAGCTAGTTCATTGTCTTTGAACTTACTATCACCCACCAGGCCCATGTCAGTGCAGGCAGGGATTCTGACACCCCTCTTTGCGATGTCCTGCACTGGCAGGCGGGTGACTTGACCATCCAGCTCCAGTCTGGCTGAACCACTGTTGGTCAGACTCAGACTGACAGACTGAGCTGGTGGCTGTAAGAAAACCGGCTCGGCTTTCATTCCCTGTCCCTTCTGGGGGACTGGGTGTGTTGGCAACCCTGCCGTTGAGGCAGGAACAATCAGGTCAGTCTCACTCACTACCTGGTAGTTGTGAGAAATAATGTTACCTGACTGCAGGTTCCCTGGGTCACAGCAGAGGGAATCGGCATCTGGGATCAGGTGTGTCCACAGCGCAGTAGTCTCAGCGTCCAGCTGGACCTCCTGTCTAACCTGTGAATGTTGCACCAGGGGCACCTGGTGGTGGCCCTGTGACAGCTGCTCAAGCAGATCCTCACTAATAGAGGACCTCTCAGGGCTAAGGGTGAGGGCTACATCACCAACCTGCTCTCCTGCCATCTGGATCCCTTCCACCACTGCGGGGTGGTGGTCCTGACCCCTCTTGGGTGCCAGGGTGCACAGGGAAAGCTCCTTTTCATCGCCAGGTGGGGAGATCTGCTCCTCTTTAGGGATGTAAAAGGGGTGTGCTTTACCTGGTGGATCAGGCGGCTGCTTGGAGCACCGCTCCTGTGGCATGGAGGCTGTTGTGACCTTGGCCAGGGCACGACTTCCCTGTATATCTGGGAAACAAGATAATATTTTTATTTCTTGTCCAGAGGGAACAGAAGGAATCTCCGCATAGGCTTCTGTGTTCGGTGGGCACTGTGTGAGCACAGTCTGCCTCTTGGCCCCCCTTTCCTTCTGTACAGAAGGCTTAGGAGCCTTGACCTGTTTCCACACTTTGCCTTTCTGGTGATCCACCAAAGGTTCCACTCTGAGTCACATGCCCTTTTCTTTTTCAACCCGTTTGAGCTTGCCGTGTGACATCAAACACCTTTCAACCTCAGTGTCAATCAGTGTCTCACTGGGTAAGACATCTCCCATGGCAGCCTTGAGGTAAAAGCTTCCTGCTTTTCCTCTGTGTTTTACTGCCTGCTCTGTGACTTCAGGGGTGGAGTCAGCACTCGCTTGGGAGTGGCTGGCCTCATCCAGGCAGGAACCCTTCCGCTCAATCAGATAGACTGAGGGAGTGGGAGGGGGCGGGTCTCCGCCTCCTCCAGTGGAGAGTATCAGCTCATTCACGCTTCCGGCAGCCTTGGGGAGCGGTTGTCCCTGTCCTAATAAAGCTTGTTCAAGCCTGGCCAGGCGGGTGGCTACTCAATCCTTTTGTTCAGCTTTTTCTAGCCCTTTCCCTCCCCCGGTGCTCTCATGGCACTTAGGACGCTGGGTGCGGTCCTGTGTGCCTGCTTTGGAACGGGGCTTAGCCAGCTCAGGAGCCTGTGCTCCTTCGAGCAGGGGGGAATTAACCCTGCTGGCTCTGACGGCGAACACAGTCGCTTTAGCAGCTTTTTGCTCAGAGCGACTTTGGACATCATACTCCCAGGCTTTCTGCACGAATCTCTTAATATCAGTCATTTTCATGGTCTGTGCATCTTTATGCATTAAGATCATCTTTCTGACTGATGGGTGGAGATTCGCAATGAATAAACCCTTGAAATGTGTGTTCTCTTCGCAACCCTCATCATTTCGCCCTGCAAAATAAGTTCGTCTAAGTCTCTCGTAATATTCGCGAGGGGACTCTGCTCTCTCGTGCTTAATGTTAAGGGCGGCGGCTATCGCGGCAGTCGGGTCAATAAACGCACTGTATTCTTCGATAAGTGCTTGACACAGCTCTTCAAAGTCATTACAGACTTCTTTCATCTGCCTAGCCATCCACTCATGTACGGCTCTGCTGGTAGTTTTCCTGACCAGAAACACTTTCTCCTGTTCTGTGGCGTTTGGCAGGTACTGCAGGGTATACCTGAGGTCCTGAATATAACTCTCGATATTATTCTCTGACACTGCGGGGTCAAATCTCTCTATGTCCTTCGCTAGCTCTCTCAGAGAATGGAGGTTTATTCTCCTAGCTTCTCCGCTGACGGAGATATGACGGAGATCGTGGTCAGACTTGTCACTGCTAGAGAGAGTGCTTAATAGCGACTCGAATTCAGACCTTTTAGCAACCATCGTTAAACTTAAAGAGTATTACTTTTCAGTACGAAATCACAGTTTTACCACAGAAAACCACAAGATCAAGTATGCAATCAACCCGGTAGATTGCAAAAGATCACAAAACAATCAAGCACTGCTTAAAGAGCAAGGGGAACTTTTTTCCTTTCGGCTTTCAGCACACTGTATTGTCGTGTATGAAACCCGCGGCGTTTTATATGAATTATTCCGCTTGGTTGATTCATTTCAGTCTTGCCACGCCGGTCCAGGGACGCCAAATATGTAGTGTTTCATAGCCGTTCAGGGACGCCAAATATGTAATCATAGTGGCTCTCTGAAGGCACCAGTTCTGTAGGGATTGGGCATTTACTGTGACAATTATCAATTGTAGCAGTAAATCACAAAGTTGATTCTTTTGATGGCTTTAGAATCCAACCATGCGACATAACTCAAACAACGCACACGCACAGGTACTAATACACGAGGATACATTTATTAATACATAGAATATGCATGTAAACCTAACAGATCTTATCGAGAGGGTTATCAGAATACAAAAGGTATATATTCAATCAGTTACAAAGAGTTACATATATCAAGAGGACATACGTTCAGTATATCATTCATTAAGACCGTTTCGTAAAGTGAACTTGGTTACAACTTCTACATTAGATACCCAAAACAAGTACATAACTCTTAGGAATTAAATTGATATCAACTGGTTGGGATAACAATTGAATTCTCGAGCTGTAATGCATTGAAGTTGAATACTCATCCAATTTCTGGGGATTCAGATCTCCTGCGGGCACAAAGAAACAGTTGCAGGCTGTTGCTGTCCAATCCGCGCTGTCTGGCTCGGTGCCAGGTTGTGCTGTGCGGCTCGCGACGGTGCGCTGCTGATGCTCACTGACCGGCTAGTTAGTGTTGGTTTTAACTAGCAAAGTTTGTGCACAGGAGAAAAGATGACTGTGGGTCCCAGCAAGTCAGGAAGAGGACCGGTTCGCTCCTGACGAAGAGCTAGTTCTGAATAGTGATTCAGCTGTCCACAGTTCTGACCTGTTCACGAGGCCTGCTGCTGGTTACTCTCTGGCAACCTCCACTCTAGACTCTTAGAACAAAGGAAAGTTCTGGCACTCGGACACACTGGCCGTTCCGTGGTTGTCCGGGCTGAGTCTCAGGATGGTCAGGAGGCGCGCTGCGAGAATGTCCTGCCCTTGGGAGCCTTCTGCTCCTGGGCCGTCCTGCCCTGGAATTCTCCTTTGAATTCCCTTTAGAACAGTCCACAGAATCCTCTCCAGAATCTTACTGAATCTTACTGAATCTCCCCTTCTGAATCTCCAGGCCTGTGTTGCCTGTTTTTACCTGGAGGAACTTCAGCTCGTTGATTGGCTGAAAGTTCCATGGGCATCAGAGTCCCACGTGGGTTACTCAGCCCTACCAGTCCCTGATTGGTTGATCAAGGTGAGATATGAGTCACTTACTCCTGACACTTAGTAATGCAGTCCAGATGTCCAACTGGCACTCCCTAGACAGATAGGCGCCAATGGATGACCATTGATCATGATAGCCAGACTTAGCTAAGTGCATCCCCCTTTGGGAGCTGTCCTAGGAAACCTTAAATCACCCTGCACTAATGGTCTCTCTGTGGCTGCACCACAGAGATGAACAGAGAAATGGGGCCTCATTTGGGAAGCTCAGAAACACTTAATTCTGCCTTATTATTAAGCCTCGCCGCTACATTGTATTACAGCATTGTAATTACACATTGTAATTGTATTACACATTGTACACATGCTTAAAAGAGAAGAGAGAAAATGCAAGCCTTCTTCAGGTGTGAGGGTCTTCTGCTCAGAATGAAACGCTAAAATGTAATGTAGGCTCTGAATGGGTTCAATTATGATTTGGGCTTGATTAAGGTCGCTGCCTTTCATCTAAAACCCTACTTGAATCCTTCGAAACTAAAAATCAGTGTTAGTGAGTTCTAAATAAAGAGGTATCCAGGTAACAGTGAAACGGGCGGACAGTCTGGGGAGATCGCCCGTTTTCCATGCACCCCTTGGTGTTTCTCTCGCTCTCTCTCGGGTCACCTGATCATTAGCTCGAAAGATTTCAGTGCTTTGTGTATATTCTAATGGTAGTGGGGGCAGGGTGTGTGGGAACAGGTTTGGTTGAAATTGTATTGGAGATCTATGTTCTTCACACCTGAAACATTTTCTCTGAAAGCATTTTCTTCGCAGTTTAACCGATCTTGTTACAGCATGTTACAGTTTACTATTATTAACCATATTAATTTTAAGTGCTTAATGCCATTTTTTGACCAGGCACGAATATTCTTAAGTCCATATCTTCGCAAGGGAATCAGTGCGAATTGCAATACTAATTAAATTAAAACTACTAACTACTAACTAATACTAATTAAAACAAACCAGAAACGTGTTGTTCTGTCTAATGACATTACAAGTGGAAAGATTACAGATTTTAATCGTCTTTAATTTTGTTACGTTATACATTTTAGAAACGTTTCATCCATACAAACACCACAAAACTATTTTCGGTTGTATTTCTGAATAGTATGTTACACTTAGTTCACTGTTTTAAATACATCTAATTAAGAAAGTTAGGTGTTAGCATAAACTATTAGCAATCAATAATATTAAATTTAGCACTGTAATAAGCTGTTGCACTTTCCCCCACATCTTGTAAAAATATATTTTCATTGTTCAAATATACATTAAGTCTGACTATCATATAATAAGTTAAATACAAAACTAAAGAAAAAATAGGGTTAAATATAATTCAAAATATTTTGCTAACAATGTTAACTGTTTATGAATAATAAAATGTATTAACTAAGGAGTAGGATGGCACAGTTGTTAGTATGTTTTTTGTTTTGTTTCTTTTTCATAAATACAACAGTAGTACCTGATGTCTCAGTGGCTTTCAAAATTAAATTATGCATGCAAACCTGTGAACTAGAAAGATAACTAAGATACCCATCCATTTATAATGGTGGCGAAGTGGTTAGCATTGTTATCTTGCAGCACTGGGGTCCTAGGTTCAATTCCTGCCATCCTGTGTGTGTGGGGTTTACATGTTCTCTCTGGGTTACATGGTTTTTCTCCATATGTGTGATATGACTCCCTCTCGCACTCCAAAACATACTGGTAAGTTAATTGGTTTATGGGAAAACTGGCCCTGGTGTGTGTGTGTTTGTGTCTGTCTGTCCTGTGATGGACTGGCGCTATGTCCAGGGTGTATTCTGCCTTGTGTCCGTTGCTTACTGGGATAGGCTCCAAATCCTCTGTACTGGATAAAGAGATTAGAAATGGATGGAAGTAAAGGCACTGTGTGGATGGAACTATACACAGTGTTAGAAACCCACGATGAAATGGCAGCATCTCACTGAGAATAAAATATTTTATAGTGCTGGCTTAAGGAAACAGCCTTTCCACCTCTCTTGCACATCAGTATCCATACCTAGTTATTTAAACAAATTGCCTCTAATTATAAACATCTTAATATGCTGGCTCTGTGGATCCGCATCAGCTATGTTTGCCCATTCCTTCAATTCATGTGCATCCAACACACAGTTCAATGCCAGCAACTACACATAATCTAAAATACAATCCTTATTTCAGTATCTATGTAAACATATAGTCTGTTAACTTCATCATCTTCATCAAAAGTATGCCTAACCCCATTAGGAAGTGTTCTTGTTATAAGTGTATTCCTCAGCTTTCCCCAAATTATCTTCTTCTTGCCAACATCTCTAGTCTTTTATCCTGCAATAACTCAGCCAACACTTAAATCTCCAAAAGCTGCTTGTGTTAATTTCTTTAAATCACAAATATCATGTGTAAATACTGGCCATGTAATACTCTGCATTGTGGAATAATAGTTTATTTTAAAGGGAACTAGAGAAATCAAGAAAGGCTTTTTTTCTAGAATTAATAAATGCACATCCTGTTCACTGGGGAAATTAAATCCACACTGAGCAATCTTCAATATGTTCAGAATATGACAGCAAGAATCCTATCAGGGATGCATTACACCTGTTTTCAAGTCCTTGCACTGGTTACCTATCAGATTTCGAGTCAACTTCAAAATCCTTATCCTCCTTATACAGATGCAGCCATTCAAAGTGCGCGTTACAGACACGTACCGCAGGTGGCGTCGCTCAGTGTGACGCAAGATGAAGCGTGGCACCGCAGTACGTGATTGGTTGACCAACAGGGGCACTCGTGGTTCGTTGGTTTGTCGTAGAAAGACTTACAGTACAGTAAACGTCTTTGCTGTGCCCGTTGTAGATATTGAATTTTACCACTGAAGGGAAATCTTAGTAGCTGAGCATAAAAAGAATAGGAGCATACTGTAACGCGTGTGAAGGC
The DNA here is from genome assembly GCF_055471065.1 of Atractosteus spatula. NCBI lineage: Eukaryota > Metazoa > Chordata > Actinopteri > Semionotiformes > Lepisosteidae > Atractosteus > Atractosteus spatula. The sequence goes on along the minus strand of NW_028296899.1, from coordinate 9,167 downwards.
CATAAATGATATTAATTTTGGAACATAGACATACAGTATATAGCTTTTCTTGGTACTTTAAAGAAAAAAATACACACCAGTATTCCATTTCTCCCTAACGATTTTAAGCATCGAAGTATTTAACTAGCATGTGAAATAGCGTGTGAAAAAGTGGTAGTTTTAAGCTTTTCTGCTAATATAATATGGAATCGCGTATCTAAAGAATTTAATAACGGTATTCGTGTGCTGCGACAGGGCTGTGTAGGGCTGTTTCGCCTGCTTGTCCATCCGTGCTGTCTTGTAGCCGACTGGTTTAGGTGCGTGACTACCAGCTGGCAGGTTGTGTGTTTGAATCCAGCTGGTGCTAGACTTTTCTTTTAACAAACATTTCTTCGAAAAAATAGAATAGCGATATTCTGGACAATCAATTGACTTTTATATTTCAAAATATCGCAACATGATCGATATTTGCGATATTTTGAACATATCTTCCCTTCTGACAGTGGCTCCTGCTTCTATTGTGTGTGTGTGTGCAACAGAGTAAATTTTTATAGAGAAATGGAGGCTGGACAGTATGCGTTACAATATAAACATTTATATTGATTTAAATCGTGTTCTGATTTAAATCGCAAACGCGTGTTTAATTATATGTGTTTTTTAATCATAATCAGGCTAATGCAACATAAATTGATACAGTATCTTTGTCTTCTAAGTATCTTAATAAACTTTCAGCATAGCTTTCTACCCGTCAAGATTTATATTTCTTGGGATTTTGGGATCAAATGTGGAAGGATTAGATTATAATCGTTTTTATTTGTCAAATACGTGATTGTATTTCTGAATGTTATGTGACACCTACAGTAGTTCACTGCTTTAAATACATCGAATTAAGAAACTTATGTGTAGCACTTTAGAACTTTTTTCTGAACCAGGGAAAATCTGATCATGTTTCTCTATAACAATAATAAAAAACTTTATTTTACATATCGCCTTTAAAAGTGGCATCTCAAAGCAATACAGTAGATCGAAAAACAGTTAAAAGGGACCAAATTAAATACCAGACAATCGCAAACGCGTTTTCAATAAAATTATTTTATTCATTCAGCAGTTTGTGAGAGGGACATCCAGCAGGGAGAGACACACACACCGGTTTTCATTGACAAAATTGTTTTTTTTCAATTCCTCTTGTCTAACAGGAATGTTTTGTTTGTGGACAGACTGTTAGACAAGAGGAAAAGACCGCCTCCTCCTACGAAGCATTAATCGCGTATCTAAGGAAAATTGCAGTATACCTTTGTTCATGCACATCATTATACAGTACAGTATCTCAATTTGTATTTCGATTAAAAAAAATCGTTTGCCCAGCCACTACTGTTGTTATTGTTTTTATCCTGTAAAGCGTTTCCTTTTTCTGCGTTTTCCATTTCCTTTTTCTGATCACTCGCTTTCTGGATACACATCTCACCTGTCCTGTTCTTTGTTTTCCTGGTTTGCTGATTATGCCTGCTGCGGTCCACTCCTACCCTCACACCTAAAGAATACTATTTTAAATTTCTTGGCGCAGTTCATTAACCCTTGTATGTGCTGTCCGCGCCGAAAATGCAATTAAAAAAAAGTCAAAAAATGCGCTCAAAATACAATTTATAGCTTAATAAGATACACTCCACAGGCAAATTTAATTGTGTGTTAGTTTCCTGACTCCCATTATTTAAACTGCGACACTGATCATTCATCTCTAAATAAACTTTATTTTATATAGCGTTTTATGCGAATAGGTAATTAGATTGCTCATAAACCTAATCGCTTTTTCTACATAAACACAGCGTGATTGCTCTCTGAAAATGCTTTTCCTTTATTTTTAAAGTAGGCTCAGATTTCAACTATAGATCGTATTATTATAAACTTTCTTGGAAAAATGTATTTTATGTAAACCATGTTTGCTATTAATTTATTTAGGGCTACAATACGTTCATTGTCTTCCAATCGAGTCGAGTTGACATTGGAAGCCTGCCACACCCGGACTGTTAAACCAACGCATTAGCACGTCAAAGCCCGTATTGGTATTGAGCCAGTATTGTCTTTAGTATTCCCCCCCTCTCCCCTCAATTCAATTCAATTCAAGGTGTTTTATTTGCATGACAGATGGGTACAAGCAGTGTTGGGTATGTATGTTGTAATGCTTTCGGCAGACAGGCACTGTGTAAGAGCCGGCGCACCAGAGGAGCGCACTGAGGGAGCGTCTGCATTTATAACTTAGTTTTTAAAATTAGTCAAGCAATATGAAGCATCTCCTTTTACGTTTAAGTCCCTTAAATACATTGAGCCAGCCACTACTGTTGTTATTGTAGTGGTTTGTCATCACTTAAGATTGCTTTTGATACCATCCTTACACAAAGCAGAAGGGAGATCTTAGTGCCTAAGCATAAAAAGAATAGGAGCATACTGCAACGCGTGTGAAGTCCATAAACGATATTAATTTTGGAACTTAAACATACAGTATATGGCTGGTCTCGGTACTTTAAAGAAAACATACACACCAGTATTCCATTTCTCCCTAAACATTTTAAGCATCGAAGTCTTTAACTAACGCGATACCGGAGTCAACAAGCATACTTTTAGAATTTGATTAAAAGGGAATATAATATGGAATCGCATATCTCAAGAAATTAATAACGATATAATTATATTCATGTTGCAAAAGAACTGCAACGGACATAAAAACTCCCTTGCTTTTAACAGAGCGTTCCATAATTTCTAACTACGAAAATGCCAGGTGAAAGGATTTGTAAACATATTTTGTTAAAGCGAGTCAGTTTTTTCCGCAACACATAAAATACATTTTTCCAAGAAAGTTTAGCCTTTGTCACTAATGAAACCACTAAATAAAGACATAAATCTAGAAATCTTAAGATTTGTTTTATTTAATGTTGGTAGCGGGATGAACTGTCAGAGTGTATATTTTGTCGCAGAGTTGCTGCAAGATGTTAACAGTGAAAAAGGTATTTAGAAATGAGTTATTTCAAGATGAAAATTTTCAGAATAATTGCAAATCTAGCAGGATAGAGAAAGCACAGAAAACTGGCAGTTAGATTGATCAGACTAGTATGAAAAGTCATTTAGCAAAGGGAATGAGAAGAGTGACAAACTAGTATACTTTAGATCTTTTTAAATCTGATCATGTTTCCCTATAACAATAATAAAAAAACTTTATTTGATATATCACCATTAAAGGTGGCATCTCAAAGCAATACAGTAGATGTAAAAACAGATAAAAGGACCACAGATTACAAAGTAAATGCATATAAGAAAGACAAGCAGTTAGAGGTGCTACCAAAATTAGAAAATGAAGCAGATACAGACACTAAGTCTTCTGAAAAGAAAGGTTCTGAGGTTAGATTTAAACTGGCCCTGGTGTGTGTGTGTTTGTGTCTGTCTGTCCTGTGATGGACTGGCGCTATGTCCAGGGTGTATTCTGCCTTGTGTCCGTCGCTTACTGGGATAGGCTCCAAATCCTCTGTACTGGATAAAGAGATTAGAAATGGATGGAAGTAAAGGCACTGTGTGGATGGAACTATACACAGTGTTAGAAACCCACTATGAAATGGCAGCATCTCACTGAGAATAAAACATTTTATAGGGCTGGCTTAAGGAAACAGCCTTTCCACCTCTCTTGCACATCAGTATCCATACCTAGTTATTTAAACAAATTGCCTCTAATTATAAACATCTTAATATGCTGGCTCTGTGGATCCGCATCAGCTATGTTTGCCCATTCCTTCAATTCATGTGCATCCAACACACAGTTCAAAGCTAGCAACTACACAAAATCTAAAATATGAGCTCTACTTGCCACTTACAATACCAACAGTACCAGCTAACTTTAGTAGTGACATTTTCATGGATCTTTTTAACAATAAAATTTACAACATCAGACTTCAGACACAATTAAACAGGGCTCAAAAAAGTCTGGTACAAACATTTTCAGCATGGAATAAACCTTTACTTTAATGGTATAAACCTTAAATGGATTCATATTCTCAATAAGATTTGGTGCTCAGTAACATGACTTAGAAAATGACAGAAGACATACGTATCATGCTTATCCTTCTATTTTTCATAATTGTAAACTCCTTAAGGCAGTTACATTTTCTCTGTTCTGACCTGGAGTTACAGAGAAATTTAAATTCTAATAAGAGATTTGTAATGAGGAAAGTCATACCAATCACTCATACCAGGATTTGCAATCACAATACAAATACTTTCTTTCTGTATGTGTTTATTTTGCAGTTTGAGTCTATGGCATTCCTTTGGGGGTCTATACTCCAAGGCATGACTTTTTTATGGGAGCATGACATTTTTTTAAAGTCTTTTAATGCAAGCTTCATATAAACCCTTAGCAGTGGTTACTGTCTGGAGCAGGTACTTGAATGGCACAGATTCATTGAAATGATTCAATTTCTTTTGAAAATATTTGGGATAATACATATTCCAGAAATCACAGCCGTTGAATTATCCAGAAATTAATTTCTCTCAGGGTGTATTTAACCCCTCATGGATGGCATTGTATGAAATGAGTTTGAAGTTCCCCATTTGCCTCTATTATGAGATGCTGTGGACACTATTTTATACATTTTAGGAGTGTCCATAGGAAGGTATGTTCTAGAAAGAGTGAACTTCTGTTTTGCCATTATTTTTAATAGGGGCGTTACATGTTTACACTTGGTGCTCCTACTAGAGGAGAGGATATGATTAATCTAGGCTTATCACAGAAACTGAAACACATCTGGTTGGTGAGTCTACTGTGGGTAAAATGTTACTGGTACCGCATGTTGTAAAGCTCGGTATTTTCTCTCTTGGCCTGACTTTTTTTAATGTCTGAGTGTTAGAATCCATGTTGTTGCTGGTAAGGGAATGGTAGGTGCTGTGATTGACACAGTCAAAGCCTTGTACAGAGATACCATTGTAGCTGTTTGACAGTATTTTAGATGCCCTTAGTTAAAAGCATGGGAGGAAGTACTGCCAAGGGAAGGGGGGGGAGCAAGGATTTTTTCTTTGATTTTGTGAGGTTATTTTTTGTTATATTGTGTTTCAGAAAGCAAGAAAATAAGATTTACTGTATGATAAAAAGAGAAAGCTGGAGTAGATCCTCAGATCAGTTTGCTACCAGCAATCAAACAAAAAAATGGAAAGAATTGTCTCCTCCTGATTGGAACCTTTCTTACTGTCTTATTATAATTTATCAGGCTACCTTTTAATTTCCACTGAGAGAAGGAAGTCACTTGTCATGCAGCTATTTTATTCTTCATTGCACAATATGCTCTAAGTTAGCAAATGAAACATGAAATAAATCAAGAATACGATTAACATGAATGTATAAACATCCAAACTATACTTTATCACATTTAATTATTGGGTTAGCTTTTTATTGAGCCAAAATGTTATAAATGTGTGAACGTCTGTAAAATGGAAATATTTATATTTTTCTCTTTTCTGTTACCTGCCTGACAGCATTTTGTATCCCATTCAGTATATTACTGAAAAATATTAGACCCAACCTAAAGAATTCATGGGGGTAGTGGGACACAGTACTGCAAAGAGTCTCCTAAAGGGACAGAGCTATTAGTACTTATGTGTTTGAGTCTGGAGAATATAGTAAACTCTAAACATTAAGGGAATGCATGGAATCGGAAAATATAAATTGCATAGTACACAAGACTTAACTGGTTTTATTCTAGGAAAGCAGACAAGACTGAGTCATGGGACTCAGAGGATCCAAGGCTAGACTGAGTATAATAGGCTTCGGGCTTCTATTGTGACATCTACTGTAAATTACAAAAATGTTAAAAGTAAACAAAATAAAGTAACTAGAATGTGGTCTGAAATCACCCCTTTAGACACCCCTTTTACTTCACTGGAGTCAGATATGAAAGGCAATAGTCTCCCGTTCTGTCTGCTGTGTGTTGCAGAAGAGGGACTCCCTGCAGCTGAAAGGGGCAGAGTAACTTGCATGCCCTCTAGTACAGTTTACACATGCACGACTTTAAAAGCTAGCAAGACAGGTTTCGATTCACATTAGCTGGCGAGCCTTGTTAAAAAACGAATGATAATGTAACATGCCACTGTTCATGAACAAAGTTATACTGAGATTTCCTAAGATACGTGATTAAAAAATAAATAAATAAAAATTTGAATCTCCTGCGGAACACATTCCATAAGAATCAGCGGTTTTACAGTATATATCGCCTTTAAAGGTGGCTTCTCAAAACGCTTTACGGGATAAAAACAACCAGAACAGCAGCAACAACAATATTGTATTTCGTTGCATTTTGAAAACCAAGTAATAACTTAACTATACAGTACGTGCAAACGTTTCGTATGTTGCTGTCGTGAATGCCTGCGTACCCATAAGTATTTTATTTGCCTTGAGTCTGTCTACAGTATCTCTGTCCCACTACCCCCCTCTCTCCCTCAATTCAATTCAATTGAAGGTGTTTTATTTGCATGACAGATGGGTACAATTCTTGTTGGGAATGTATACTTTGATATTTACACCCGGCGCGGCACCGAGGGAGCGTCTGCATTTATAACTTGGTTTTTAAAATTAGTCAAGCAATATGAAGCATCTCCTTTAACTTTTAAGTCCCTTAAATACATTGAGCACAGCTTTCTCACCATCCTTACACAAAGCAGAAACTGTCCGATGACTCACAGTACAAGTGGAAAGATTACAGATTTTAATCGTCTTTAATTTTGTCTTTAATTTTGCCTGTGGAGTGTATCTTATTAAGCTATAAATTGTATTTTGAGCGCGTTTTTTGACTTTTTTTTAATTGCATTTTCGGCGCGGACAGCACATACAAGGGTTAATGAACTGCGCCAAGAAATTTAAAATAGTATTCTTTAGGTGTGAGGGTAGGAGTGGACCGCAGCAGGCATAATCAGCAAACCAGGAAAACAAAGAACAGGACAGGTGAGATGTGTATCCAGAAAGCGAGTGATCAGAAAAAGGAAATGGAAAACGCAGAAAAAGGAAACGCTTTACAGGATAAAAACAATAACAACAGTAGTGGCTGGGCAAACGATTTTTTTTAATCGAAATACAAATTGAGATACTGTACTGTATAATGATGTGCATGAACAAAGGTATACTGCAATTTTCCTTAGATACGCGATTAATGCTTCGTACGAGGAGGCGGTCTTTTCCTCTTGTCTAAAAGTCTGTCCACAAACAAAACATTCCTGTTAGACAAGAGGAATTGAAAAAAAACAATTTTGTCAATGAAAACCGGTGTGTGTGTCTCTCCCTGCTGGATGTCCCTCTCACAAACTGCTGAATGAATAAAATAATTTTATTGAAAACGCGTTTGCGATTGTCTGGTATTTAATTTGGTCCCTTTTAACTGTTTTTCGATCTACTGTATTGCTTTGAGATGCCACTTTTAAAGGCGATATGTAAAATAAAGTTTTTTATTATTGTTATAGAGAAACATGATCAGATTTTCCCTGGTTCAGAAAAAAGTTCTAAAGTGCTACACATAACTTTCTTAATTCGATGTATTTAAAGCAGTGAACTACTGTAGGTGTCACATAACATTCAGAAATACAATCACGTATTTGACAAATAAAAACGATTATAATCTAATCCTTCCACATTTGATCCCAAAATCCCAAGAAATATAAATCTTGATGGGTAGAAAGCTATGCTGAAAGTTTATTAAGATACTAAGAAGACAAAGATACTGTATCAATTTATGTTGCATTAGCCTGATTATGATTAAAAAACACATATAATTAAACACGCGTTTGCGATTTAAATCAGAACACGATTTAAATCAATATAAATGTTTATATTGTAACGCATACTGTCCAGCCTCCATTTCTCTATAAAAATTTACTCTGTTGCACACACACACACAATAGAAGCAGGAACCACTGTCAGAAGGGAAGATATGTTCAAAATATCGCAAATATCAATCATGTTGCGATATTTTGAAATATAAAAGTCAATTGATTGTCCATAATATCGCTATTCTATTTTTTCGAAGAAATGTTTGTTAAAAGAAAAGTCTAGTACCAGCTGGATTCGAACACACGACCTGCCAGCTGGTAGTCACTCACCTAGACCAGTCAGCTACAAGATAGCACGCATGAACAGGTAGGCGAAACAGCCCTACACAGCCCTGTCGCAGCACACGAATACCGTTATTAAATTCTTTAGATACGCGATTCCATATTATATTAGCAGAAAAGCTTAAAACTACCACTTTTTCACACGCTATTTCACATGCTAGTTAAATACTTCGATGCTTAAAATCGTTAGGGAGAAATGGAATACTGGTGTGTATTTTTCCTTTAAAGTGCCGATTCCTGGAATCTGACTGGCTGACACCCCTCTGAAGTGGTTCCATAAAATCTGGTATACGGAAAAGAAAGCGTTGATAAATACAAGTGTCTTTTAATACACTCTTTGCTGTGCTCTTGAGGATCCTTGTGATATTTTAAGCTCTAGTTGAATGATAGGTGTCGCATTTTAAATCATTTTCGTAGTTAGAAATTATGAAACGCCCTGTTAAAAGCAAGGAAGTTTTTATGCCCGTTGAAGTAAAACAAAATGCCTGACAAAGTATGGCTTGGACAGATTCCAAGTGCTTGTACAAATGTGCTAAAGAAATTATACTTTGAGTATACAGCTTGTCCAAAGTCATCCATTATTAATACTATTAGTAATATCTTCAGTAAAGGCTTTGATGCATAAATATTTCTGATAAAGGTAGGTTGTGTACTTTTGTCCAACTGAGCAATCTTGCTTTCATAAAATATACCAACATTTTAATGACTGATGATTAACATGCTGTAATACACAGTTCAAAATTAAAGGCTCAAATGCTGTACATGAGAGGTTAAGCTCCCCCTGGCGGTTTTACAAGGCGACGCCGGATAGTTAACCACGTGACACCACGCTAACTGCGTCATACTGCGTGATACTGCGACACGCCCACCGGGGTATGCCGCGAAATACCTCACTCATTTTGAATGGCTGCATCTGTATACTGTCCTACAACTGTTATTATTGATCACCGAATTATTGTACTTGACATGACTTCATTCAGCCTTTCCTGAACGTCTATGACAGGCAGAGAGAGTGCTGTTTCTGGTGCGATCTTTTGCAGCTGACATTTCACTGTTTT